>NC_056744.1:877496370-877588870 GCF_019279795.1 Protopterus annectens | reverse complement strand
CTTGTTAATTAATGTTTAGAACCCTGTACTGCTTGGACAGTGCTGTCAGGTATTAGTGGAAAGCTGACGTCATTGTGGGCGGCTTTTTTTTATTGATACTTGATCTCTCTCTAGTACAATTTTAGCGCTGTAGCAATTTGTGTATATGTCAGATTATTAGGAATATATTTTTCACATTTCTGACTGTATCTGTGTGACATGCTATGATGGATCATTTTGTAACCGACATCCAGAAGGACATCTACAAATACTAAGTGTATAAATTCATTCACTGTGACTGTTCTACAAAATTTGAATTATAACTTAGAATGTCAACACTGTAGTCGTGAATGTGTGTGTATGCTGAGATGTTTTCATGTTGGTACTTTTTTGCGCAGGTTATACAGTTTAACTATGACTGTTCTAAGAATGGTTTTAGTATTGGATTTTTTCAAAAAAAATAGTGTACGGTGTGCCGTTCCTTTGGAAGAATTTTAACAGGGGGTATTCTGGAGCTTCAGTAACTTAAATGAGTTAAGGAAGAGAATGGCAGACGGCGTACTAGTCATTAAGAAATTTATCAATTTCTGGAGACATCAAGGGAGTAATAAAGACCATGGAAGAAGATAAGGTTTGCTAAATTAACTTTTTTAAATGAAGCATTGGAGTTTTCATTTTGCCATGAGCTGACTTAAATATTCCCAGTTGCAGGATTGGGAGGGAGTGGTGTTCATCTAGTTAGTAGTTGACTGTCTTAGTAAAGATACAATTCTGGGCTTTGTACTAAGGCAGAGGAGTTTAGAGATGACTTTCTATAGGTATTGAACCAAGTAAGTAATAAAAACAGCAGTCCGGCCGTCAGTCTGGTGTCAGAAGCTTTAATAAAAATAAATAAAAAAAAAAAAACAGCAGATTAAAGCTTTCATCTTAGAACCCAAGACTTCACAGATACCTGAACATTCAAACTACTTTTATACCATTAAATTAATTGTTAAATAATTGTTAATTTATTAATTAATAAATTAATCCTTAAAAATTTAACTTCTTTTTAAAAATCTTATTGTATACGTTTATAATACTGCATTTACACAAATGATGCTTTCCCTTTTAATACTAGTTTCACTGTTCTGTATTCATTTAATCCAGGAAAAACATTTGAATTCAGTCTCAGTTGCCATTTTAATTCTTTATTCAAGATTGTGGTCTTCCAGTCACTCCCCCCAGGGGATCCTTTTAATAAGTTCCAAAATACCAAATTGAAAATTCACAAAATTGACACAAGAAACAGTGTGTTTAAATAGGGCATTAGTTTCCTTCTTCATTTTAATATCGTGAAGGTGTTCATACATTCTCTCCTTTCATGCCCTTTCAGTCTTACCAATATAGAATGCTGAACAACCTCCACACTTTGCCAAGTACACCAACCTGTTGGTGTTACATTTACCATCACAAAAGTATACCTTACTTTTTATACCATTTTCTAAAGTAATAACTTTGGCCCCATTAATGAAAGGACACTGCTTACACCTACCGCAGGGTGTAGTTCCCTTTCCCATATGTGTTCCACTGTGGAAATTATTTTCAAATACGTTCTTGAAATTTTTACCACTTTTGAAAGAAAATATGGATGTTCATCGTGTGATACTGCTACAGTCATTACACTTGGGTTATCCTGCCGTCAGGCGGTTCCCCAGCCTGCCTGAGTTCCAAAGTCTTGGTCCGGCGTCGGTTGCTGTCGCCTCCTCCATGACACCAGTGTGACAGGTATATAAGATGCAGCCGACGCCATTTTCTTCAGTCTTTCTTGCCGCGCGGTGCCCGAAACAAAAGCAGTTAACAAGTGCTGGTCGGCCTACTCCTGTGATTTTCATACCGAATCCAGAATCGAAGTCTTCTACAAAGCTAAGTACCCCATTGTGGAAACTGTTTCTTGCCTCAGACCGATGTCAGTAAAAGTTGTTAACTGTATTTCTTGTGGGAAGGAAATAACTCATAAGGATTTCCATTCTTATTGTATCCCATGCGTAGGCCCAGACCACGACGTTACTGGTTGTCGCTTTTGTGCTAGGTTTAATAAGCGCATTATTAAACGTCTGATTTTGCCCGACATTACTTTGGCAGAAAATTTAATTATACCATGCCGTTGGAACTTCCGATGACTGGTATTCATAAAAAGCACAAAGACAAGGACAGGCATCCGAGGCCCAAAACTGACGGTGAAGCCTCTTCTAGGCCAGTCACCGGTTCTCCGGTTTTCAGTGAGGCGCCTTCGCAGCCCCTGACGACCACTTCTGCAGAACCACAGGCCGCCCCCGACCCCCACGTGGAGATGACTGGGCCTTCGGACGCACTAGCTTTTCAGCAGACCTAAACCGACCCTGCAGAGGGATCCGGAGTACCTGAGCTACCCGCACCTTCAGATGGTGTCTTCAGACCTACTCAGCTAAGCATTAAACCCTCTTCTAAGTCAAAGCCTTTTTTAAAAACTAAGAAACAAGTACAGCATTCTCCAGGACAGGCCTCCATGCCTAATAAACAAATGCTCAAAATGGCCGAAGACCTAATCACTCTGATCAGGGGTTCCCATCCCCCACCTGATAAAAGGCCTAGACAGGATGCAGATTATGATTCATCCGACCAGGGGTCCATTCCCTCTAATTCATCCTCAGACCTGGGATACTCTTTATCCCCTTATGAGGAATCTGATGCTGAGGAATCTATTCCATCAGCCTCTCCGCCTGAGGACTACTCCTTTGGGGAAACCTTACATACCATGAGGGAGCATTTCCATTGGGAAGGCCAGGATTATTCAGAATCCAAGAAAAGGCTCAGAGACTTCCTATTATTACCTCAACACAGACCCCTTGCTATTCCACCAGTGCTAGATATTGTGGATGATGTGTACACTGAATCCAGCTTAAATCCCGATTCCTTACCTCCAGCTCCACTTAAACCGGACAGATATTACAGAGTCCCTGACTCGCACAAATTTCTGTATAAAAGCCCTGTTGCTGATCCTGAAACTATTTCTCAGGGACCCAAAGGGGTTAAGGCCTCATCAGCAAAGAACCCAGTTCCCTCTGACAGATTCCAGAGCACTAGACAGATGGGGAAAGAAAGTATATACGTCTGCAACTTTAGCAATGAGAGCCTTAAATTGCCAGTTTCACATGCTAAAATATCAACAATTTTTGATGTGTCAGTTGAAACAAAAAATGCTTCCAGATACAGATCCTCCTAATTTTAAAGAAATGCAGGATTTATTGCATGCTGCTGAACAAGTGGGAAAGCATACTTTGCAATGTGGTTAGGCCTCATGCAGAGCAGCAGTTACATGCTCTTTCATTAGAAGACATGCATGGTTAAAAGAACATACGTTACCAGATCATGTTAAAGCTAAATTACTGGATGCACCTTTACAGCAGGATGTTTTATTTGGAGTTAAGGCAGAAGAGGTATTAAAGAAAATGGAGGATAAGGCAAAATCTATGCAAACAGTTCAAAATGATGTGAAGATTACTGAACCTACACACATTGCCAACATACTGGCTGACAGGTTCAGTGCAAACTTCTCCCCCCCAAAAGGAGAGATATCTATACCAGAGGATTATAGCCCCCCAAACATCTCCAACGCCCAAGTGAGAACTGCTCTCACCAAGGCAAAAAACACAGCATCCATGGGACCGGATGGTGTCCTCGGCTGTGTGCTCCACGAACTCAATGAGGAATTAAACCCGCAGTTAGGACAGCTGTTTAATCTTAGCCTCACCTCAGGATACGTACCCAAGGAGTGGCGCACGGCGACTGTGGTCCCACTTCACACGGGCAGTGCCTCCACCGACCCTGGAAATTACCGTCCCATTAGCTTGACAAGCCTTATCTGCAAAGCCATGGAGAGGAGCTTAATGGAACTCATAAATAAAGACATAGGGAACTTGCAGACTTTGGATCCAACTCTGTTTGGCTTTGTCTAAGGCAGATCATGCCTTTTAAACTTGGTTGACTTTTTCGAAACAGTCACCAAGGCCATTGATGAGGGAAAGGCAGTCCATACAGCCTACCTCGACCTGGCAAAGGCTTTAGACACAATGCCCCACTCAGGTATCATCGAAAAACTCATCAGCTTGAATGTAAACCTGTACATCACAAGATGGGTTGCAAACTGGCTAAGTGACAGAACCCACAGGGTCAGAGTTGCTGGCGCCATGTCAGACTCAAAGCCTGTCACAAGTGGTGTCCCACAGGGCTCAGTCCTGGGACCACTCTTGTTCGGCATCTACTTTTCTGAAGTACAAGCAAACACAAGAGGGTTATGGCTGACAGTTTGCAGATGACTGCAAACTGGGCGCCATAGTCGAAAACACATCTGACAGATATCCTTCAGAAGGGCCTCACAGAAACGGATAACTGGTGCCAGAGCCATGGCCTAAAGTTAAACGCCAAGAAATGCATAGTCATACCCTTCGGGAAAAACAAGGTTACCCCTAGCTACCATATAGGTGGCAATCCACTGAGCACAGAAGAAGTCGTCAGGGATCTGGGGACCCAGGTTGACAGTAACCTTTCGTTTGACACTCATGTTGCCAAAGTAGTTAGGAAAACCTTCTACATTGCCCACCTGATCATGAAGGGATTCACATCTAGATCTAGGGAGGTCATCATCCCCCTGTACTCCTCACTCATTAGACCTATGATTGAGTACAATGCCCCATTCGGAATGTATCTGACCCGACACCTGCATCAGCTGGAAAGGCCCCAAAAGTTCCTCACCAAAAGGATAAAGGGTCTCAAAAATATGTCTTATGCTGCCCGACTGAAAGAACTCCAGCTCTATTCAGTCGCATACCGCTTGCTCAGAGGTGACCTGTGCTTGACATATAAGGCCATGTCAAACCCAGATTTAATGAATATGCTTCACCTCAAAAAATCTAGATCCCTCAGAACCACAAGGGCGGGAGACTTAAACCTTGACACGGTTATTAATAGAACGTGCTGGAGGGACAGATTCATCACCCAGAGACGCCCTATGCTGTGGAACAAAATCCCAGTACATGTGAGGCAGAGCACCTCGCTGGCCTTGTTCAAGAGGAATCTTGACCAATGGATGGGAGATCGCAGATATACCCCAGGGATTACTTCAGTGTCACTGCTTGACAGAGGCACAGCAAAATAATAGGCATAGTCTTCTTCAAACTAAAGGGGTGGCGAAAGCCACATAACTATGGGCTAGGCTTATAAATGCCCTTGGGCAGATAGCCTAGTATGAACCTATGAACCAGTGAAGGATTTCTTACAGGTTCAGCCTCCTTGATTTAGTAGAAACTGGCCAACAAAGAATTGGTCCTTTCCAGTTAATGACAGACCTCAAAGGGGCAGATACAGACGGCCAAGAGGTAGAGGCCTGTAAAGGCCTCGGCAATGGGGTGCATCAGGCCAGAAACAAGGGAAAGACGGGCACCAACCATATAAAAAACAGCCCCAATGACTTCCCACTCCAGCTGCCAAACAACTCGCTCTTGGCAGCCCCTTTGGGAGGAAAACTGGCACTTTTTTATCACAATTGGCATATGATCACCCAAGACAAATGGGTTCTCAATATTATTTCAAAAGGTTACAGGTTCCACTTTCAAACTCTGCCAAGATTAAAAGGAATGCCAAATCTGCCACTAAATCAATGGGAAAAGGCCCAAAAACAAATTATGGCACTCATGAACATGGGAGCTATTCAAAAGGTACCACCACAGGAACAAGGGCAAGGATTTTACTCAAGATTCTTTCTGGTTCCCAGAAAAGACAAAGCCTGGGGGTCCATTCTGGATCTTTCTTCACTAAACACTTACCTGGATGTTCCTAAATTCAAAATGTTGACATTACAGCAGCTTCTTCCCATGCTCGGCAAGCAAGCTTGGCTCGTGACTTTGGACCTCAAGGAGGCATACCTGCATGTCCTTATCGGACAAAACTGCAGAAGATACCTCAGGTTCTTAGCTGGTCCAGTGCACTATCAATTCTCTGCACTGCCCTTTGTGAAGACCCTGGGCGCAGTAGATAATCCAAAGTGCCTGGCACCAGTAATTGCATTTTGCAGACAGAAAGGAATTCATATTTACCCATACATGGACGACTGCCTGATTCAAGCAGAGAGCAAGGACATTCTTCTACAGCATCTCGCGTTTGTAAAAAAGTTAAGTTGCCTGGGGTACACAGTAAATGAAAAGAAATCCAAGCTAGTGCCCTCACAAGAGATAATATTCCTGGGTGCCAGCTTGAACACAATGGCCCAGATGGCTTTTCTCACGTCAGACAAGCAAGGACAACTGACACAGTACTCCCAATTGATGGCAACAAAGACCCAACTCCCTGCAAGAAAAATTCTGCAGGCCTTGGGCTTCATGGCATCTTTCATACTACTAATTCCATATGCCAGACTGCATATGAGGAAACTACAATGGTACCTAAAGAATGTATGGTCTCAACACTGTCAAAGTTTGGAAACAGTTATACCACTAATACCTTGCCTTCAACAGGAGTTTCGATGGTGGGCTTAAGCTTGTCACCTCAACAAGGCACAGCCTTTCACTCAACCCACAGCCAGGTAAACACTGACAACAGATGCATCAGATTACGCCTGGGGAGCACACATGGCAGGAAAATGTATTCAGGGCAAGTGGTCCGCAGAACAAGGCATCTTCACATCAATCAAAAAGAGATGCTAGCTGTACAAAATGCCCTTCTAGCTTTCAAGGACCTGTTGCATCCAGGACAACTACTACTAAAGACAGACAACACCACAGTTATGTGTTACATAAACAGGCAAGGGGGCACTCACTCCTACCCCCTCTGCAGACAAGCCATGACCTTGTGGAACACAGCTATAAACTATCAAGTTCATCTACAAGCACAATTCCTGACAGGAGAGAAAAACACACTGGCAGATGACTTAAGCAGAAATATCATGGATCTCCACAAATGGGAATTGAATCCTCAGATATTCAGAATGATAACAAAGAAATGGTGGAGCCCGGACATAGATCTGTTTGGCTCCCCAATGAATTGCCAGCTAAAGAAATTCTGCACAAGGAGTTACCATCCGCAAGCATGGAAAGTGGATGCCCTCTCATTCAGCTGGACAAACCTACAAGTATATGCTTTTCCACCACTGCCTCTGCTCCCAAAGGTACTCATAAAAGCCAGGCAAGAAGAGCCAAAAATGATCCTGATTGCACCAGACTGGCCACGCCAGCACTGGTACCCAATCTTAAAAAACTTAGCACAAGGACCACCCTGGATTTTGCCTCAAATACCACATCTGCTGTCGCAGCACAACAATCAGTTACTCCACAGCCAGCTAAAGACACTAAACCTAGCTGCATGGAAGATTCCAGAGCCACGCAAGCAATGCCTCTCTCCAAAGCAGTTATGGATGTTTTTCTGGAGGCCAGAAGGCTTAGTACCAGGAAAGCCTACTCGGATAAATGGAAGAGATTCTGTGCATGGAACCAGGCTCACAGCCTTGATCCTCTTGTGCCAAACAGTCCTCAGATACTATAATATTTGACTGAGTTGCTGGACAAAGGCCTCTCCTTTTCATCCATCAAGATCCACGTCTCTGCCATCTCTGCACATTACAACACGGATCCACCAATTTTCTCTAATCCTTTGCTAAAACAGTACCTCAGAGGGGCTAAAAACATAAGACCGCCCAGTAGAGCACCTACTTCAACTTGGTACCTCAACTTTGTTTTGGAAAAATTTAACTTTACCTCCTTTTGAACCAGCTAGCATGGCAGAATTAAAATACATTTCTTGGAAAACTGCTCTGCTCCTGGCAATAACTTCTGCAAGAAGAGTTTCAGAATTACAGGCACTAATGGCAGTGGAACCTTTCCTCATTTTCCACCAGGACAGGGTGTCCTTAAGAACTAACCCTACATTTATGCCTAAGGTGGTTTCAAATGTGTCTCTAAACCAAACCATTCACTTGCCTACTTTTTATCCAAACCACAGAACAAAGGGGAAAGACTACTGCATTCATTTGACGTTCACAGGCAGTTACGCTTCTACTTGGACAAAACCAACGTTTTCAGAAAATCTGAGCAATTATTAGTAGCATATGCTGCAGCAGCACAGGGAAAAGCCATTTCAAAACAGACTATTTCCAAATGGATAGAACATTGCATACGTTTCTGCTATACGCACCATGGAAAACCTGTGCCTAACAGCATTAGATCTCACTCCACCAGGGCAACAGCCACTTCAACTGCCTACCTCAGAGGAGTACCAAGAAAAGATATTTTGGAAGCAGCAACATGGAGCTCTGTGCATACCTTCACCAAGCATTACCATCTGCCTCTATACTCTAAATCCAGAGCTGGCTTCGCCTCTGGGATGCTACAGGGCCTTATAGCCACCCCTAATACCTTATAGAACCAACCACCCTACCTCAGCTTTTGGATTCTTCCCAAGTGTAATGACTGCAGCAGTGTCACACGATGAACATAGTACAGTTTTGTACCTACCATAAATGTAGATGTTAGAGTGTAGACACTGCTGCAGTCCAGGTTACCCTCCCTCCTTCCCCTCTGACTGGCTAGTACGTACCTAGTTCCTCTACCTTTTGCTACCTATGGGGAGTATTTGCTGGTTGCTGAAAGTATGTTGTTTGCATTTCTTATGTATGTTTTATTAGCAATTTGAATTGCCTACCTATTTGGGGGCCCCTGACATCTGGGGCAAGAAAATGGCGTCTGCTGCATCTTATATACACCTGTTGCACTGACGTCAGGGAGGAGGCGACAGCAGCTTGACGCCGGACCAAGACTTTGGAACTCAGGCCGGCTGGGGAACCGCCTGATGGCAGGATAACCCAAGTGTAATGACTGCAGCTGTGTCAACACTCTAACATCTACATTTATGGTAGGTACAAAACTGTACTGTTCTTGTCCCACCACCTCAAATACATCCCTGTTCACCTTGAAAGTACTCCAGTTGGCCTTAATTTGGGTAATGGGTCCTGTGAACTGATTAAACTCCACCCGTAGTGCTTTCTCATATTTTTCCTTCTTTCCTTTTTTGATGACTTGTTCAAACCCAATACCCAACAAAAAGAGATATTTTATACCCCACCCCTTGTGCACTTCATCCATAATCTCAGTAACTCCCTTATCAGGGTAACATCTACAAAGAAACATTTCCTTCAATTTACTTAACTCATTATTAAGGTCAGCTTTTTCTGATGTCATTCTGGCGACCCAAATTGCTTGTCCCTTAACCAGATTCTTTTTCTGAAACTGCGGATGATTACTGGTGTAATGAAGGTAGCTATTACACCATGTATCCTTCCTATAGATATTTGATTTAAAACCTTCTAAATTATGTGAAATAGTTAAGTCCAAGTAACTAATACTCTCCTTACTTTAATGGTGTGTAAACTTAAAGAATTCCGAACACCCATTAAGTATTCCTTAAACTTAATTACACTTTCTTCTTCGCCATCCCATAACACAAATATGTTATCCAATTTGGAAAAGGGACAGTTAAACATGTGTTCATGTTCCCACCCCAACATAACTAATTTTGCATAGGTGGGGGGCACAGGCTGCTCCCATAGCTACACCTGTGGCTTGTTGGTAAAATTAACATTGAAGATAGATATAATTATACTCGAGAACAAGTTCCGTAAGTTCCTCTAATATTTCAACCCTATCCCTAGTTAAGGTCGAAAATTGTGATAAAATGTCTCAAATATTGGATACCCTCATTCCTAGGAATAACTGTGAACAAATCTTTTACATCTATAGTCAAAAAAACTTAACCCTTTTTTCCAAATTGTAGGTTTTAATTTTACCTTAAAAAATCCCAAGAATCCTTAATTAAGTGATCAGCATTCAAAATAATATTTTGCCCAATAGTCAATATACACTGCCAAATGGTGGTTCTTAGAACCTCTTGCTGAGACTGTTGGTCTAAAGGGTGGATCATTCAAAGATTTATGGACCTTTGGGATTCCAAACATATTTGGGATTATGGGGCTTACCTGTTTAAGAAATAATAAGTGGTCCCATCAATCCTGTTTTCAAGTAGATACCCTCTAGGAAAGGGTCAATCCTGCGATACGCAATGAATATCTCTTTCTTTGGCACAGGGGAGTAGTTCTCATTATCCAACAACAAGTTGGTTATAACAAACAAGTCCACCCCCTTGTCTGGTTTCATAACATGAATTCCTATGTCATTTTTCAATGTATTTAATGTGTCCCATTCCTCCCTCATTATATTGGGCAAAACCTTGATGTGAAGTTGTTCTATCTCGACGCTCATTCTTACTGATGAGTTCGGAGATGATTCATCAGCTCCGAGTCGGCACCTACTACAAAGCTCGAGGATTTCAAGTAGCTCAAGGCCAAATCCCCATCACGTGATGTACCCTGAGTTACCTCAGATCTAGTTTCCCGCTGCAACTGATTGGAGGTTCTTGGTAGCTTGGGCCAGTGAAAACTTTAATACTTCTTTATTTCTAAAACTTATTGGAAATTTATTGTTAGAATAGTTAGATATTTAGGTTAGATAAGCTCTTAAAGCTTTATCTGTAGTGTTCCCTTCCCTTGTGTTTGTTTTTTCATAGCCTTGTATTTGGCCTCGTTTTCTTCATAAGCCTATTTAAATTTTTCTGATTAGAAATTGTTTATTCAGTGACCTTTTGTCACAATTTTTTCTTAGTATAGTATTCTGTAATTTCTTAGTGACTGGAAATTATTTATTCAGTGACCTTTTGTCACATTTGTTCTTAGTACTTTATAATTCTTAAAGATAACTTGCTATTATCTGCTTAGTTAATTTGTGTGTGTGTGTGCTTGTTGGCCTTAATTTGAGGTCTTGTGTGCATATATTTAGCCTGTTTTTATTAG
The DNA here is from genome assembly GCF_019279795.1 of Protopterus annectens. NCBI lineage: Eukaryota > Metazoa > Chordata > Ceratodontiformes > Protopteridae > Protopterus > Protopterus annectens. Next base: position 877,577,985 of record NC_056744.1, on the reverse strand, counting down.
AAGGCTTATTAATAGTTGTAGTTAGCCTTAGTTTAAAAGGTGTGTGTGTGCTTATAGTTGGCCTGTTTTTCATTAGAAGGCTAATTTATATTTGCTGTTTTTGGGTCTGTCCATTTCTGTTATGGCTGATGACAAGGACAAACACCCCAGGTCAGGGTTTAAAAAATGCCCTAAATGTGGGCAGAAGATGTCTGTTACTGACTGCCATGTTAATTGTGTCTACTGCTTAGGTGTCCTGCACTTACAAGCAACATGTTCCATATGCCATTCCTTTTCCTCTCGGGTCCTCCAAGAGAGAGAGAGAGTAAGCTCATTGACAGGGGTTTGTTGAAACTTTCTTTCCAGGAGGCTTTGAGTGACTAGGATGGATCTAGCAACTCCTCAAAGTCCTCCAAGACTTCAATGGATTTGAAAAAGAATAAAAAGTCAAAAGAGTCTGACATCAGCTCCACAGGTCTCTGAGCCGACTGTCTTTTTTCTTTTCAGAGCTGGTCCCCGGTTTTGGAACCGGTATCCGAAATTCCTAAATCGCAACTACTTCATTCGGTACCATCAATCCTATCATCTCGGTCTTCTGTTAGCCTCTCTAATTTGAATGTGGATTGGGTGGTGTAGAAGCTTCTACAGGCACCTGCCTATGCAAAATTGTTATTGGCTCCAACCCAGACTGCTTCGGAGCTGAAGACCCGTATGCCAGCTATATCTCTTCCTCTTCTGAGCCATACCAGTCCTTCGGAGCCGGAGGAGTCGGACTTGCTGATTTTGTGGAGCCTTCGGAGCTGACTCCTGCTCCAGTGTCTTCAGCTCCATTCACTCTGATGTCCTTGGTGCTGATTGAGGTCTCTGAGTCGACATTCTCTGGTCTGATCCGGGGAGGATAGTCAAACAGACTTGTCTGTTCCGACTTTGCCTCTCTGGGCTTTGGCGGATGAGTTCTGCTCCTACCTTGGGCTCGGAGCCCACTGTTCTGGTTCCTGGTTATCGACAGTTTCCTCGGATCAGTTGGTCCCTTCGCTTTGGTGCAGGGGTGCCTTTGAAGCCATGAGGAGAGTTATGTCTCCCAAGACATCCTCAACTTCAGGTCTGGCTTCTTCATTCTGTGTCTGCCTCTGCTTCACTGATCCTAGCTAAACACAGAGACCCAGAGCTTCAGGAAGCCCCATTGGGTGGCTGATTCTCTTCTGAGATCTCACCAGAAGCTCCCACTGATGAGGTTCCCAGGAAGAGATTGTGTAAGAGGAAACATTTAGACTCCCCTCAGGAGTCTCTTACATCTAATACTAACTTGGATAAATCAGAATGGTCCCCACAGTCCCCCTCTGAGGCCATCTCATTTGCAGAGATACTTGACATCCTTAGGCAGAGGGGTGACTGGCAGTCCACCAACCCTACTGAGGACGAGTCGGTTCTCCTGAAGGCTTTCGGGTCTCAGCCCTCCACCTCTTGGGTGTCTCTACCCTTTGATGAGCTTAGGCAGCTGGTCTTGCGAATGGCATGCGAGTCTCCAGACACCATGGAGCATATCTCTAGCAGGCCTAATAAGTTCATATCTGACCCCCCAAGATAAAACCTTCTTGACCAAAGGTGTGCCAGTTGATGCCATGGTGGTGGTGACAGCCACCAAAAAGGAAATGTCTGAAACTTCCTTGTCCATCCATCATGGATAGATATGGGAAGCGCATGTTTAGTTCAGCAACTTTTGCACTCAGTTCACTTAACTATTTAACCCACTTTACGAGACTACAGAGAGATCTCCTTAAAGAGCTGGGAGATGCTCTTCAGGGTACAGTAGCTGCAGGAGCTACAGACAAAGTTGCCTCAAGGCTTGCTACCCTCAACTCCATAGTGAACTTGTCCATGCTCCTCGTTTCAGATGCAGCTGATGGAATGAGTAGGGCAGTAGGTACAGTTGTTGCTCTTAGGAGACACTCCTGGATGTGCTTGTATTCCTTCGCGGAGCCCTTCAAGCTATCCTTTGTGAATATCCACTTTGGCTCATCCCTTTTCTGGCCCAAAGTTAGGGAAACTTTAACCAGGTGTGAGCAGGAGGGAAAGACTCTCTGCTGTCGGAGTCTGTTTTTCCACCCCTACCAGACCCTACCCCAAGGGTCAAAAGGGAGGGAAAATGTGGTTCTGAAAAGCCCACTGAGCCTTTCAGGACGCACGTGGTGAACCCCCTCCAGGGGCAGAGGAAGGGGCATTAATGGAAGACTCCACTGTCATGGCAGAGGGGGTCCGCAAAACCAGGGCGACAGAGATCACTTCTTTGGGAAGCCCTACCAGCGCTCCTGAAAGGAGGCCCGACTGTCCTGCTCTGGAGGCAGTCGAGGGTCACTTATCTTTGTACCCGGATGCCTGGCTCAAAATAACAAATGACAACTGGGTACAAAGTATCATTTCTAAAGGAGGATACTTCCTTCCATTCGCCACACCCCCTCCACCGATAAGAAAGATCCTGGACGTTCCACCCAGTTTACAGGGAACAAGCAACAGTAGAGGTCCAGGCGTTTCTAAGAAAGAGTCCTCAACCAGTCCCAGCAGACCAGACAGGATCCGGAACTTACTCAAGATTCTTTAGTTCCAAAAAAGACAGGGGACTGGAGACCTATATTGGACCTCAGCAGAACCTATATTGGACCTCAGCAGACTAAACAAATCAGTAAAAAAAAAAAAAAAAGAGAGAGAGAAGTTTCAGGTGGTCACGCTCAAGTCAGTACTTCCTTTTTAAGGGAAAGACAATTGGATGTGGTCGATAGATCTCCAAGATGCGTACTACTGCATAAAAATGGCCAGGCCATCCAGGGATCATCTGCGCTTCCAGCTCGGAGCCAGTCATTACCAGTTTCTAGCCCAGCCCTTTGGTCTCACTACAGCCCCCAAAGTGTTCACCAAATGTATGGCAGTGGTCACTGCTCACCAGAGACGTTTAGGATGCCAGGGGTTTCCGTACCTAGATGATTGGCTCCTCACCGCCACCACCACGCATCAACTTATTCAGGCCAGGGAATCCATCTGTCACTCTGCAACCAGCTGGGCATTACAATAAACTCAGAAAAATCTGCCTTTTCGCCATTGCAGTATATCGTCTTTATCGGAGCATAACTGGACACCACCACCACGCTAAGACTTCCAGTAGAAAGAGTCTTACTTCTCCATCAGCATGTCTGCATTCTAATATCCAAAAACAAGGCACCAGCATCAGAAGTACTGAAATTGTTAGGAATGATGGCAGCAGCAATTCTGGCCATACCCCACTGGGTCATACGCATATGCAGATACTGCAATGGCTTTTGTTCACTCAGTGGTCTTACCAAGAGCTCCCCATGTCTCACATAATAATGATCACAAATTCGTGCAAAAAGGATCTTCAGTGGTGGTTGACCTCACTTCATGTTACGATAGGACGTCCGTTTGTGTTACCCCCACCAGCATCCTCAGTGACCATGGATGCTTCCCTGATAGGGTGGTGGGGGGGGGGTGGGCATTTTCAGCCCAAGGCACATGGACCAATCAAGAGCATATCGATGTCCTAGAGTTGAGAGCAGTATTTTTGGTGTTGCAGTACTTCCAGGACTCACTTCTTCTGAGTACGGTTGTGATTCAGACTGAGAACATGTCAATGGTCTGGTACTTAAACAAGGAGGAACCAGGTCATACCCTCTTTGTCGCAAAGCCCTAAGAGTATGGCAGTGGACTATTTCACCCACCTTTCTGTTAGTAATGCACATCCCAGGGAAATCCAACATAATAGCAGATGAGCTGAGCAGAGCAATTTTGTTGCCCCATGAGTGGTCCCGCAAGAGGTAAATTGTGGACAGGATATTCCGCAGGTTGGGCTAGCCTTGCTGTGGCCTTTTTGGCAGTCGCATGAACACGAAATGCAGAAGCTGCTGTGCCCTGATTCTGCCTACGGGAGAAATCCCAAGGGACGCACTCGTTCACGATTGGCCCCCGGGTCTTCTTTATGCATTCCCACCAATTCCATTGATACCCAAGGTATTACAGAAAGCAAAAGCCCTGGGAAGGACCACTATTCTAATAGCTCCTCATTGGCCTTGTCAGATTTGGTTCCCCTTCCTTCGACTTTATCTTTTGGAGGACCCCTGGATTCTGGATCCAGTTCCAGACCTTCTGATGCACTTGTCGGGAGAACTTCATCCCTCTCTGCATTCCCTGAAGTGGACAGCTTGGCTGCTCCAATTTCCATCGTAGCCAGGTTCCATAACCTTTCCAGTGAAATGAAGCAAGTTCTTCTATCCTCTCATAAATCCTCTGAGGAAGCTACAACTCAGCAAATGGAAAACATTTTCTGTATGGACCTCTGAAAACAATATTGATCCTTGCCAATACCCTATGGCCTCTATTCTAGATTTCTTATCCAGGATATTCAGTAAAAGAGCTGCAGCAGCAACAGTCTGTGTTCAACTTGCTGCCATTTTTAACTTTCATTTGGGATTTGAAGGATTGAATATTGTCACACAAGTTATCCAAAGCCTTTCTCAAAGGGATCTTTCATATTAGACCACCTGTGAAATCTCAGTGTTCTCCATGGAATCTAAATGTTATGCTTTCCCACATAATGTTTCTGCCATTTGAACCAGCTTCCTCATGTGACCTCAGATTTTTGTCATGGAAAACCATCTTTTTAGTGGCTATTACTTCTGCCTGCAGAGTGTCAGAGCTTCAAGCCTTGTCCATCAAGCCTCCTTATTTGATTTTCCATGCTGGCAGAGTCTCACTTTGAACAAACTCCTCTTTCTTACCCAAAGTTTGCACTGAAACTAATCTCAACTAAATTATTGATTTGCCAGTTTTCCCCAACCACTCCAACAATCTAGAGTACATGCTACACAAAGTTGATGTTCGCAGACAGCTCAGATTTTATTTGGATAGAACAAAAGATTTCAGGAAATCAGACCAGCTTTTTTTCTTTCTTTTTCAGATTCCAGGAAAGGTATGCTATTGGCTAAAACAGCTCTGTCTAAATGGTTATTTGATTTTATCACCTTTGCTTATTCAGCTGCCAATATGCCCTTACAGAACAAAATTAAAGCTCACTCAATCAGAACAGTTTCTACATCCTCTGCTTTTTCTGCCAGACTTCCTTTTGATAACATTTGCGCAGCAGCCACTTGGTCAAAACCTCATATCACTCATTGCAAAGTTGACAGGGCCTCCTTTGGATCCATGGTCCTGAAAAATATACTCCCGTGAGCCACCCAAGGTAGATGGTGCTTGGGATGCTACCCATCAGTAAGAATGAACTGCGAGATAGAACACCTTCACATAAAGAAGTTATGTACTTAGCATAACGTTCCATGTGAGTTGTTCATCTCGCCTTCATTCTTACGTCCCTCCCTCCTACCCCCTCCTGGGCTCTCAGAAGACCGAGATGCTAGATCATTCCTAGTCACTCAACCCTTCTACACTTACTCTCTTATGGAGTTATAGAATGACATATGGTATTATACACAGCAAACAACATCTGAGGTAACTCAAGGTGCATCATGGGATAGGAACTTGGCCTCAAGCTACTTGAAATCCTCGAGCATTGTAGTAGGTGCCGACTCGGAGCTGAGGGATCGGCTCCTAACCCATCAGTAAGAATGAAGGCGAGATGAACAACTCACATGGAACGTTATGGTAAGTACATAACTTCTTTTTATCTTTTGAATATAACTGGTAAATTTCTTTGACACACTTTTTTCAAAATACCTGTAGAGTGGGGTGTAAGGGTTGGTTAAAAGTACTACTCCTACAGGGACCTTTAATATGCTTATAGGGTTGGCCCCATCCATCCTTAAAGTGCAAACCCAAATTAAGCTTCCTCTAAAACAGTTTTAAATCAATAAGAACATTTGCGTGATCACCACTAGAGGGAATAAATTTGAAACCCTTGGAAAGTAAAGAAAAAAATTTAATTACTTTAATAGAGGTGTAATTGTAGATCTTAAGTCCATTAAACTCTACTACAATACCATCTTCACTTATTTTAATTTTTTATTATTTTTATTAAAGTTTTTAATACTGGACTGACGGCTGGACTGCTATTTTTATTATTTACATTGATATGGATTTTCAAGGAGTGAATAGTGCTGAACTGATAGAAATGAGTGCAAGTGACTAAGAGCAAGTTAAGAATGAACACTTCATGGGAATGTCAAGTACTTGAGGCTATGAATGCATTGTTCTGGAATTTCAAGGAGTGAATTGTATTGAACTGGTTGAGAGAAATTGGTTACGGGACTAAATGCAAATCAGAAGAATTACCACTCTGTGGTAATCACAGAGGAGCAGAAGTACTCAAGGCTGTTGTGGGAGGTAGAGGAAAAGGTGAAAGGGGAAATGGAGGAGAAGGCCTTTGCAGGACAGCAGGGAAGTAAGGCAAGTGATTAAGACAAAAATGAAGGCATACCAGAGATGAAACGGAGGAGATATTGGTAAGTGCAGTACAAGGAGGCAAGTAAATGTGCAGCTTCCTAGAACGAGAGCCAGAGCCTTAGCTGGCTCATTTGGCTCCTGGTGAGCTTACCTTTCTTGGCACCCATCAAAGCTAAGGTGAAGAGCAAAAACAGTCAGTTTTCTGATCTGGCATTCCTCCTTTGCACAAAGCCAGGTCTTAAAACTTTCACCCTCTACATGTGAGCAAAACAACCCAAAGAACTGGTTCTCAGATTTGGTGCTCCTTCCTTCCTAATGCCTTCTAAGTAAGAGAGCCAAGTCCTAATGCGTTCACCTATACTACCTTCCCTCATGTTTACTTAAAAAGTGTGCTTTGGCACAGTTGCCTCTTTCACTTCATTCTAACTATGCTTGAGCTTTGTATCCCATTCATTCTAGCTATGCTTGAGCTTTGTATGCCATGGGTATGGGTTGTATCCTGCCCAGGATACAAAGTTTGCTAGCTTCACAAAGCTGTGGCACTCAACTACACTTACACCCTGAGTGCTGATTGACTTAGCCCTTGGAGGGAAATCAGGAGTCTGAGTGTAGAGAGTTTTAGTACTTTCTTTACACCTCAAGAGGAAGCAGCTCTGAGGTTTCACAGGAGTAGCAATCAACTTCAAGCTTTATTTGGCATACAGCATGGGTACTTTGGTCCTGCTGGCTGTTTCCCCTACTTTATCTAAAAAGAAAAAGCAGTACATTAAGGAGTCCTTGCCATCGTTCAGTCAGTGCCTCAGCCATTAGTGGGTGACTCTGTAGTGGCTTATGTTCCAACTTGGACCACTCACTGGATTTCTCTGGTATAACCCCTTTAGCCACCATGGGCTAGGGATCATTCAAGCTCTCTGTGGCTGTTCTAGTACCTCTGGGCATAGGAGAACCATCTTTGGGTTTAGAAGGTTATCTGGGAGATTTTTCTTGGTAAAGCGACATCTTGCCTGGGGTGAATTGCCATCCTCCAATTCAGTCTTTTTCCAGGGTGGTCCTGGCAAAGAAAAAGCAAAAGGTTAGACATTGCTTATCTGAGGATGTGGTGTCCGTTTTGAAAATATGATTTCATGGGTTAGTACTAGGTTAATTGCCGTTGTGGGCCCTGTTTAAGCCTAGGCAGTTATTCCATTTGAGAATCAAACCCTGCATCTTGGGTTTGTAAAGTAAACACCTTGACCATTATACCAACCTCACCAACCTTGATATAGCCAGGAAGTTTTTGCAGGCTGTTAAATCTGGAGTTCAGAAAACTTTTTATTTGAATGCAACCTCAGTAAAGAAATTCCTGAAGAAAGTTTGTCTGAAGATTCTGACATTGACCAAAATGAGGCTTGTCCTGGAGATTCCCCTAGCCCAAAACTCTGATTGCGAGGAAGGTTGGTGCTCTTCAACATGCTTGAAGAAGCTTTCCTATTCAGAACTGTTTCTAGGATGAATGATGTCATTTTGTGGGAACAAATGGATGCTCCCCCTGACTATGGAGATTATGTATGTTGCAAGTGGATGTACTTGCCACATATTACACCTATTCCTCCTATTTTACCAGTTTTGGAGGATGTGTTAAATGTTGCCTGTAGTAACCCTGGCTCTAAACCTTCAGCCGCAAAAAAGGCAGGTCATTATAAAGTACCTTAAGGTAAGAGACTCTTGTTGTCACGTCTTAGATCTCTCCCAGATGCCATTTCGATCTCTCTGCCCGCTGTAAACATATGGTCAGTATTAGCCTTTTCTACAGTAGATAATGAAGGTAAGATGTTGGGACAGATGTAAGAGAATCTTCTCTTATTTCTCTCTAGCTATCAGAATTATGAACTACCAAGAAAGTATAAGGAAGTCTATTCTTAGTTATGCAGACAGTTTTTGAGAATACTGTGTCAAACTTTCTTCAGAAGTTGGCTCCTATCTAAACTGCATTATTTCTGATTTGTCTCAGTTACCTAAACATACTTTGAAGCGTCTGTATGATTGTGCAGACTTTGTGCCTGGGGCCATTGCTGCTGCTACAGATTTGAGGCGGTATGAGTGGATACGTAACCAAAAGTTTGCTAAAGTATTCTTGTCCGAGATTGTAATCTCTTCTTTAGATGAATATTTTTTTTGCACTTTTGCTACTCATAAACAGTTTAATGAAAGGGGGAAATTAATTGAAGGACTTTGTAAGATATTTCAAGTCCACCATTACAAATCTCTGAAATCCTCCTCTCTCTTCAAAAGCAAAATAAGCCATATCCTGCCAAATAGGGAACAAAAACTGATATCTTAAATATGACTTGTAATATGAAGGAAATTTACTGTTACCAAATGCATGCTTTCTTTCCCAACCTTTCATTATTTGTGAAAATGAGTATGAATACCATGCCATTTGCCACTCCTTTAATCTGTTTATACAATTCTCCTTCAAAAAAATCTGTAATTGTTTTCCACTATTATAATCATAAAATCGGTGATGATTATAATATCCTTTACTGAAAGAAAATTGCATTCCTGTATGGCTGCTTCTTCCAGATCGTAGAACAGGTGAACTCTCAAGCTCCTCCCTTTACCCATAATGCCTCAGCCGCCTAACATACCTCAGATCTTGTTTGCCACCATAGTGTACAGACTTGGACTGCAAGCTCAAGAGCTTGCAATGTCTCTTTTTTTTTTCTTGTACTTTTAGTACTCTTAATACCTTTGGTAGTCTTATCCCTTTCTGCTTGTAGTACTCCGTTATTACCATTGTTGGTAATTCTTTCTCTCTCCTTCTGTGGGATGCAAGTAAACAAGTCAATAAAATCAACAGTTAAAAATACATATACTGATGTTCCATAAATCCCATAAGTCCCATAAATCCCTATTTTTCTCCCTAGAAAATCCCAGGAGTGTTTTACCATATGTGAGGTCCAATTAAAAACCTGATTAAGCAGTCTGGTAACATAAACCACCAGCTGATATGCTTTTTGAGCCATGGGCCACCATGATTGCCCTAAGGGGCTACAGGACAATATATAATAATTTTTATGAATTCTTGTGTACCAGAAATTGTGGTGACCGCAGGTTAAGGGTTGTTCAAGAAATTATAAACCTGTGTTGTAATTACACCCTTCATCAAATCATCTTCCAGGTATAAAGCAATCTTTTCGTAGGCAATGTTCACCTGATTTCTAAATACTTGCATGTACGTATCAGCTTCTTGCAACGTATCAAATATAATACAGTAAACTCTGTTAAACAGCACCCATGGGGATTGGTAAATGCCAGATAACTGTAGTTTCTAGTTGCTTGAGAGTTGTTGTTAAAAAAAAAAAAAAAAAAAAAAAAAAAAAAAAATAGGCCTGACTAATACTGTACCGTATACTATTTGTTTGGTTTGACTTGTTCTCAGGTTGGGGAGAGAAGGAATTTATTTTTATCTTCCTTTTTAAACCTCTAAAAACATAAGGTATGTTTTTGCAGGGGTGAAACAAAGTGCAACACATGAAAATTGTACTGTATTTCTTAGATTTTTTTTTTCCTCTGGTTGCTGGAGGGTGCTGGTTGCTTGAGTTACGGTTAACTGAGAGTTTACTGTACATGAATATTCCACCGAGTCAAAAATAGCTTCACAATCCATAACCATCATTTTTCAGGGAGTTTAACAAAAAATCTTTTTTAATGAGGTTAAGTGTCTAGACTTGTGACCCCCCCCCCCCAGAGTATATTTTTAAATATCAGATCTGATGCAGTTATTTTTATTCATTCCTTAACTTTTTGTTTCATATCCGATCTTCAGATCTGAGTTGGCCGCTTCTTCCAGATCGTAGAACAAGTGAACTCTCAAGCTCTTCCCTTTACCCATAATGCCTCAGCCGCCTAACATACCTCAGATCTTGTTTGCCACCATAGTGTCCAGACTTGGACTGCAAGCTCAAGAGTTTGCAATTTGTCTCATTGGTATGTATGTTTAACGTTCACAGGTTTTTCTCAAAATTTTCTCTAATCTATAATACTGCCTTCTCTTTTTTTTTTTTCTTGTACTTTTAGTACTCTTAATACCTTTGGTAGTCTTATCCCTTTCTGCTTGTAGTACTCCTTTATTACCATTGTTGGTAATTCTTTCTCTCTCCTTCTTTAAAAAAAAATATATTTTTCTACTTTTAATTCCATTTCCTTTTCAGCATATTTGACGAGCCATCCAATTTTAAGTAATGTGTGATGTGTGGGCATAAAATCCCTAATTTGGACTCCCACACTCAATGTGTATATTGTCTAGGCTCGAAGTACCTACACGTGTAGTGTGATATTTATAAGGGATTCAACTCCCATGCTCTGATAGAAAGAACAAGTTCATTCTTAGGGGTTTACTTCCCTCTAAACATTTTTCTACAGCTACTGGGTCTTAAACCCTCAAAAGACAAGAAAAGAAGGGTGACTCTGTGGCCAGGGTCTCGTTAAAGATCCCCAGGTCTGCCTTCTGCTTTAATTTCATCTTTGGAGTCTCAACGTAAACTTGCCTGTTGATCTTGGAACCAGTCACATCCAGGCTCCCTTCACCCTTTCTGAATAGCCTCCAAGACTTCATTTGAGGCCTTCAACTCCTCTAACAGGGAGTGTAGAGTGTTGAACAGACTTGGGAAGGTGTCTATGGTTCAGTGACCTTCACTCTTTGGATGTTTTTCGTGTTTCACTGTTGCAGTCATTACATTTGGGGTAATCTGCTGGCAGGTTGCCCTCAGTCGGCCTGAATTCCAAAGTCTTGAGTCCTGCGTTGCTGTCTCCTCTTCCATGACGTCAGGTCGTCATGGGTATAAAACAAGCAGCCAGCGCCATTTTCTTCAGTCTTTCTTGCCATGTGGTGCCCGAAGCAGAAGCAGTTCGCAAGTGCCGATTGGCCGACTCCTGAAATTTTCGAGTTTGAGTTTCAGAACCGAAGTCTTCACTAAAGCCAAGTACCCCGTTGGGGAAACTTTTTTTTTTTTTTCTTGCTCCATTCCGATGTCAGAAAAAGTTAATAATTGTATTACTTGTGGGAAGCAAATACCTCATAAGGATTTCCATTTACACTGTGTTCCTTGCCTAGGCCCTGATCACAATGTGCCTGGCTGACGGTTTTGTGCTAGATTTAACCAACGCACTATTAAGCGTCAGTATATTTTTGCCCCAAAATATTTTGGAAACTACCCTGAAATGTCGTCGGATAGCAATCAGACTACTGGAGTACATAAAAAATGCAAAGAAAAGGACAGACATATACTGAGGTCCAAAACCGACGAAGCTTCTCCTAAGCCAGTCGCTGGTTCACCGGTACTCCAGTACTCTGGCGCTTTTGCAGCCCCTAATGCCCGCTACTTTCAAGTCGCAGGCCCCTACCGAGACCCATTTGGAGTCTGGTACACCGTGAGATACTCAATTGTATCCACAGATGTCTCTCCCTCGGATGGGTCCGGAGCCGCTGAGCAGGCACTGGCTTCTGAGGGTGTATTCAGGCCTCAACATTTTTATATAAAACCGACGACAGCTGCAAAACCAAAGACAAAAGCAACTTCTAAAGCTAAGAAGCTGACGCATGAGCCATGTGCACAGGCTGCTATGCCTAAAAAACAGATGATCAAAATGGCTGAAGACCTAATTACCTTAATCAGGGGTTCCCAACCCCCTCCTGATAAGAGGCCTAGGCAAGACACTGATTATGAATCTTCAGGTCAGGTTTCTATTTCTTCTGATTCCTCTTCTGATCAGGAATTATCTATACCTCCCTTTGAGGATTCTGATGCAGAGGAATCTATCCCACCTGCATCACCTCCTGAGGATTGTTCATTTGGAGAAACCTTGCATACTTTGAGGGAACATTTTCACTGGGAGAGTCAAGATTTCTCAGAATCAAAAAAGAGGCTCAGGGATTTCCTCCTTCTCCCTCAGCACAGGCCTTTAGCCATGCCCCCTGTTTTAGACATTGTGGATTATGTGTTTTCGGAGTAGAGCTAGACTCCTGACTCCTTACCTCCGGCTCCCAGCAAGCCTGACAGATATTACAGGGTCCCTGACTCACACACATTTTTATTTAGAAACCCAGCTGCTGACCCTGAAACTATTTCACAGGGTCCAAAGGGAGTTAAGGCCTCAACACCAAAAAAATCCTACTCCCTCTGACAGAGATTCAAGGGCACTTAATAGATGGGGAAAGAAGGTTTATACATCTGCAACCTTGGCAATTAGGGCCTTAAACTGCCAGTTTCATATGCTCAAGTATCAACTACATGTTATGGGATTGCTGAAACAGAAAATGATGTTGATTTCTGAATGTGCAGAAAATAAAGAATTGCAGGAATTATTGCATGCAGCTGAACAAGTTGGAAGGCATATTTTGCAATGTGGTTTTGATTCCTTAGAGGCCTCCTGCAGGGCCGCAGTTACTGGATCTGTGATTAGGAGGCATGCCTGGCTAAAAGAGCAAAATTTACCTGATCATGTTGAAGCTAAATTACTGGATGTAATTTTACAGCCTGATACTGTGTTTGGTATTAAGGCAGAAGAAGTTTTAAAGAAAATGGAAGACAAAGCTAAGTCTGTGCAAACTGTAAAAGACTTCTTACAAGTGCAGTCACCAAGATTCAGTAGACACTGGCCTACAAAAAATTGGTCCTTTCCTGTGTCCGACAGCACTCAAAGGGGCAAATCCAGACGCCCTAATGGTTCTAGATACCAGGCACAAGATTCTTACAGGTCAAAGCAATGGGGTGCTTCTACCTCCAAATCTGGAGGAGATAAAGCGCAACCCTACAGAAAACAGTCCCAGTGACCTCCCTCTGCCATCACCAAGCACTTACCTTTTGACAGCACCCTTGGGGGAAAAATTAGCACTTTTTGCTCAAAATTGGCAGTTAATAACCCAGGACAAAGTGGGTGCTAAACATAGTATTACAGGGATACAGATTCCATTTCCATACTCTGCCAATGGCAAATGGTTGGCCGGATCTGCCAAAAAATCAATGGGCAGAGGCACAGAAACAGGTTAGGTCCCTCATGGATATGGGGACTATTCAGCCAGTACCAGAACAGGAAAATGACAAGGTTTGTATTCAAGACTGTTCTTGGTACCCAGAAAGGACAAGGCCTGGAGGCCAATACTGGATTTATCAATTATGAACACCTTCCTGAACATTCCAAAATTCAAAATGCTAACTTTGCAGCAGATTCTGCCCATGCTGGGCAAGAATGCTTGGCTGGTGACATTAGACCTAAAAGAGGCATACCTGCATGTCCCAATAAGGGAGTCATGCAGAAGATACATCCATTTCAAGGCTGGCTTAATGCATTACCAATTCTCTGCACTGCCCTTTGGCTTATCAACTGCGCCTAGGGTCTTTACAAAGTGCCTGGCACCAGTAATTGCTTTTTGCAGATAAAGAAGTATACAAATATATCCTTACTTGGACGACTGTCTCATTCAAGCAGAGAGCAAGGACATTCTTCTTCAGCACCTGGTGTTTGTGAAAAGGCTTCTAACATGCCTACGGTACACAATAAACAAAATGAAATCACAACTGGTACCTCTCAAAAGGTAACATTCCTGGGTGCAAGCTTGAATACAGCTGCCCAGATGGCTTTCCTCACGCCAGACAAACAAAGGCAACTGACTGCTTACTTCAAACTGATGGCAACAAAAACCCAGCTATCTGCAAGACAAACTCTGCAGCCTTGGGGGTTCATGGCATCCTGCATCCTACTGATTCCATATGCGAGACTGCATATAAGGAAACTTCAATGGTACCTAAAAAGTTTATGGAGTCAACATTGTCACAGTCTGGAAGCAATGATTCCTCTCATTCCCTGCCTACAACAGGAGTTTCTATGGTGGGCAAAGGCATGTCACCAAAACATGGGACGGCCCTTCACTCTACCCCCTGCCAGCCAAACCTTAACAGACGCATCAGATTATGCATGGGGGGCCCACCCGGCAGGAAGATGCATTCCAGGGCATATGGACCCCAAAACAAATGCATCTGCATATTAACCAAAAAGAGATGTTAGCTGTTCAAAATGCCCTGACAGCCTTTAAGGACTTGCTTCATCCAGGACAACTACTGATAAAGACGGACAACACCACGGTTATGTGGTATATAAACAAGCTGCGAGGCATGCACTCACACCCCCTTTGCAGACTAGCCATGGCACTGTGGGACACAGTTTTGACTTACCAAGTACATCTTCAAGCTCAATTCCTGCCAGGAAAACAAAATACTCTGGCAGACTATTTAAGCAGAATCCTTATGAACCCTCACGAGTGGAAACTAGATCCACAAGTCTTTAGCATGATGATAAAGAAATGGGGAAGTCCGGACATAGATCTATTTGCCTCTCCTCAAAATTATCAATTGAAAACATTCTGCACAAGGACTTATCACAGACAAGCATGGAAAGTGGACGCCCTATCCTTCAGTTGGAAAAACCTATCGGTTTTCACCTGTCCTTCTCTGCCTCTTCTTCCCAAGGTCCTACTAAAAGTCAGACAAGAGAAACCAACGATGATACTAATTTCCCCGGACTGGCCCCGCCAATACTGGTACCCAATCCTAAGGAACTTGTCTCAATACCCAGCTTGGACCTTACCTCAAAGACCTCAATTACGGTCCCAGCAAAACAATCAGATCCTGCACAATCAGCTCCAAACACTGAACCTGGCAGCATGGCTGATCATGTAATTATGCAAACAACACCTCTCAGTAAAGCTATGATGGATGTCATTTTGGAAGCCAGAAGGCCTAGTACTAGAAAATCTTATGCTGATAAATGGAAGAGATTCTGTGCTTGGAATCGAGCACAAGGAACCGATACAGCAAAACCAAATATTCTTCAGATATTACAATACATGATCGAGATGCTTGACAAAGGCCTATCTTTCTCATCAATAAAAATCCATGCCTCTGCCATTTCAGCTCATTACAATACAGAGCCACCAATCTTTTCTCATCCTTTACTAAAGCAGTATCTTAGAGGAGCCAAAAATGTAAGACTTCCCAAAAGATCACCAATACCTGCATGGGACCTCAATTGTGTGTTGGAAAAGCTCACCCTGCCTCCATTTGAACCAGCTGTTACTGCAGATCTAAAATTATTATGGAAAACAGCTCTGCTCCTAGCAATTACTTCAGCAAGAAGAGTCTCAGAGCTACAGGCCCTCATGGCTGTGGAGCCTTTCATCATATTTTACCCAGACAGGGTGTCTCTGAGGACCAATCCTTCATTTATGCCTAAGGTGGTTTCCAGTGTAGCTCTTAACCAAACTATTCATCTGCCAACCTTTTATCCAAATCCACAGAACAAGGGGGAGAGAATTCTGCATTCCTTGGACGTACACAGACAGCTAAGATTCTACTTGAGCAGGACTAAAGCTCTAAGAAAAACTGAGCAATTACTAGTGACATATGCTGCAGGATCAGAAGGAAAGGCTATTTCAAAGCAGACAAGCCACTGCATTCATTTCTTCTACTTATACCATGTCATACCTGTGCCCAAGGACATTAGGTCTCATTCCACCAGAGCTGCAGCTACATCAGCAGCCTTTCTCAGGGGAGTACCAACCAAAGGCATTCTAGAGGCTGCTACTTGGAGTTCTGTTCACACCTTTACAGAGCATTATAATTTGCCTCTCTACTCCAAGTCCAGGGCAGACTTTGCCACTGCAGTTCTGCAGGGCCTTATAGCAGCCCCTAATGCTGTTTAGCTCCAGCCTCCCATCCATAGCTTTGGTATTCTACCCAAATGTAATGACTGCAACAGTGAAACACGGAGAACATAGTACAGTTGTGTACACTTACTATAAATGTAGATGTTCGAGTGTATTCACTGTTGAAGTCCAGGCTACCCGCCCGCCATCCCCCTTTCATTCTGGAGTTTATCTTTCCTTTACTATCTTCTACAACCTATGTGGTGTATTTGCTTGTAGATGAAGGTAAAGTTTGTATTGTTGCATGTATGTATAGTTTATATATATTTTTGCTACCTTTTTGGGGGCACCTGACATCTGGGGCAAGAAAAACTAAAGAAAATGGCGTTGGCTGCTTGTTTTATACCCCTGATAACCTGATGCCATGGAAGAGATGACAGCAACCTACGCAGGACCCAAGACTTTGGAATTCAGGCCGACTGAGGGCATCCTGCCAGCAGATTACCCCAAATGTAATGACTGCAACAGTAAATACACTCTAACATCTACATTTATGGTAAGTGTACACAACTGAACTTTGCAAATTATTTAACACATTTCACAAGGGTAGACAGAGATTTGATCAAGGATCTTTTCAAATATCTCTCTGGGACCATATCCTCCGAGGAAGGGAGTGTAGCATTTCCTCACATTTGGCTACTCTTCATTCCATTTCAAATTCATCAGTGGGGCTCCTCTCTCATGCTGCCGAAGGTACGTCACTGGTGGCAGTTTCAGGCATTTCCATTAGGAGATGTGCCTGGATGTGCTCAAGTGATTTTGCAGAACCTTTCAAGTCTTATTTCATCAATGCACGTTTTGATGGAACCTCATTGTTTGACCCCAAAGTGAAAGACACTATAGGTATGAACAGAAAGGGAAAACCCTGTCTGCTATGGGCGTTCATTTTTTGATAACTCAACTGTCCTTTTCTAGACCAGCAAGGTGGTAGAAAAAAGTGGTTCAAGGAATCCCAGGGTCCCTTTCAAGGTGCAATTGGAGAGAGTTCCCCCAGGGGTAGAGGGTTTTCAGAGGTTTTAGAGATTTCTTTTCAGACAGATAGCGCTCCTGAAAGGAAGCTGACCTGGTGATAGTCTGGGTTCGTCTATCCCTGCACCAGAGTGTCTGCTTAGAAACCACAAAAGATTTGTTGGTGCGGAGGGTAATATGCTGAGGTTATATCGTAGCATTTTCCCATCTCCATCCTTCAGTTTCAAAGAAAATCCTCGATGTTCCATCCAGTCAGGGGGAAGCAACAGAACTGTAAATAAACAAGCTGTTAGAAAGTCATCCAAGTGGTCATCTCCCCCCCCCCCCAAAAGGCCAGAGAGAGTCCAGAACTTATTCAGGAGTCTTTTTAGTGCCAAAAAAGACAGGGGACTGGAGACAAATTTTGGATCTCTGCAAACTAAATCAATCAGTTCAGTATACAGAGTTCTGGATGGTGACAGTTGAGTCCATTCTGCTGTTTCTGCACATGGGCAATTGGATCTGCTCAAAATATCATCAGGATGCATACTATCATATCAAAATGAAGATGAGATCCAGACGATATCTGTACATCTGGCTGGTAGGCAGTCATTACTAGTTCAGAGCATTGCCCTTTGGTCTCACCACATCTCCCAGGGTGTCCACCAAGTGCATGGCAGTAGTAGCAGCTTACCTGAGCCTGCTGGGATTCTGAGTACTACTTTACCTGTACAGCTGGCTCCTGACTGTTCCAACTAGGCATTTACTAATTCAAGCAAGGGACTACTTATTCCAGCTGTGCTCTCATTTGGAGATGTCCGTCAATTACAGCAAATCTCAACTCACACTCAAACTCTGAAAGTCGTCAGTGCTGATTTCAGTACGGCCAGTCAAGTAGCCTCTCTCCCTCTGTCTCGGATTCAAGCCATTCAATTCCATGTCAAAATGTTTATCCATGATTCTTCCCTACTTGCCCATCTAATACACCAAGCCTTGGGATCCTTGTCAGCAGCAATAGCTCAAGTAGTGCTGGTGAGTTTCCATATGAAAATCCTCAAATGGATGCTTGCAACTCAATCGTCTGTTCTCCAGAACATATTATCCTCCCAGTCAAGGTAACGCAAGCTTGCAAAAATTACCTTTTCTGTTGGATTCACTCCAGTCAAGTAGAAGAAGGCCATCTTTTTATTCTCCCTCAACCCAAGGCCAAAGTGACCACGGATGCCTTTCGTATCTGGTGGTGGTGGGGTCGCTTCTTGGGAAGGTCAGTCCTAGGCACATGGTCTCTCTGGTGGTGGTGGGGTTGCTTCTTGGGAAGGTCAGTCCTAGGCACATGGTCCCCCAAAGAGGCCAACATGCATATCAATGTTTTGGAAATGAGAGTTGTTCTTCAAGCATTGCAAGCATTTCAAGACACTTGCCCAAATGGAGCTTGGAGCGATCGCATTTCAGACAAACGATATGTCAGTAGTCTGGTACATCAGCAAACAAGGAGGAACCAGATTTGCCCTATGAGAAGCTGTGAGTATGGCAATGGGTGATCTCCAGTCACTTTCTGACAGCAACACACATCCCAGGGAAGTCTAACATTATTGCAGACAAGTTAAGTAGGTCTATTTTATTGCCTCGAGTGGTGTCTCACTATCAACGTGATGGAAATGATTTCCCATCAGTGGGGCCAACCATGCTGCAATCTGTTCTCCCCTCAACAAGTGCAGCAGATTCTTTGTCCTGATCTCTCCAGAGGAGAGTCCCTGAGGCATGCTCTACTTCATGCTTGGCCATCTGGTATCCTCTATATTTATCCCCATTTGTACCTCCATTCTAAAATTTCTCCAGAAGCATCTCAGTTGAAGAGCACAGTTATCCTTGTTGCTTTTTACTGGCCTCATCAGATCTGGTTTACCTTCCTTTGGCCTCATATTTTACATCCTCCATGAATTCTGGATCCATCTCCAGACCCTCCTGTCTCCTCCAACAGGCTTGACTCATCTGGGCATTTTAGGCCTCAAGTTGACTGCATTGTTTCTCCAGTTCCTTTGATTTCTAGATAGCCCAGACTGTCTTCTCCTGCCAGCCATATATATATTTTTTTCCATAAAGCTTCCACTAGGAAAATGTATAAAAGTAAATTGAAAAGGTTTGCGACCACTAAAAGAATTAACCTGTTTTAGGCACTGATATCAAAGGTTCATGACTTTTTAGTTACAATTTTTATGCATAGTTCGGCCAATATATGCATATCCACAGCTAGTGGGGTTTGGCTTTATTGGCCTGAAATTGTCCATTAAAATGACGAAATAAGTCATGAGCATTCAAAATAGCTAGTTAGCTGAAACACCTGATGTTCATAAGGGTGATTTGCATATATCCCATGTGCCTCTGATACAAGAGGTTTGGGAGGTCACTCAATGGAGGTTCTAGCTTTGCAGGAGTTTTCATTTTGTTTTTACTGATATGTTTTTCATTGACCTTCTCACTTGTTTTAACTTTCATACAAGAGGAAATAATTCTACTTTTATTTCCTCTAAGACTTGTAAGACCTTTCTCAGAGGAATCTACTTACTTTAAACCTGGGTGATTTCAACCGCCCTGTCATTAACTACTTGTGTACCTACACCATTGCCCAACGGTTCTTGGAATTCATAAATTCCAATGCCCTGGATCAAACTAATCCATAGTCCCAACAGAGGCTCCAATAATCCTGGACCTGGTCATTACCAACTTGGGAAATCGATGCTCCACACTAGTGGTCACCCCCTCGTTGGTTAAGTCTGACCATAAGCTAATCATCTTTGACATCCACATCCCACCCCCCAGTAAGGAAACCTCTGTAAAAAAAAAATAAATAAAATCTTCAAAGCCAACTTCGTTACTCAAGTCAGAAGTGACAAACGTCATGACACCCATGCAGACTGGAACTGAAAGGTAGACTGTCGAATCCTACACTAAAGCACTGTACTAGTACATCCACTCATGCATGAATCTTGCCATCCCAAATAGAACCAAGATGCTCGCCTCCAAAAAAAAAAAAAAAAAAAAAGGAAGCCAATCTGGTGGTCCCCTGTCAAACAAACTATACAACAGAAGGATAAAACTGCTGCAGTAAAGAGTAAAATCCCAGGATGCAAAAAACTCCCTTACCAGCCTTGGTAAGAAGCGGAGATCCCTCATAAAATCCTCCAAAGCTAGTTACGGAAATAAAATTGCCAAAGATTAAAGACAACCGCAAGGCATTCTATAGCTATGTCAAGAATCTAAATGGCAATGCCCAGATCTGCTCTGAGCTACAACAGAGTGGTATTAAATATACTGATCCTAAGGACATTGCCAATATCTGGGCAGATCGATTCACTGCCAACTTCACCACCCTCTCACTCCCTAAAGGACCCATCTCAATGCCGAAAGATTGCCAAATTCCGGTAATAACGACCACACAGGTAAAAAACATACTCTCTAAAGCTAAGAATACAGCATCCATGGGACCAGACGACATACAAGGTTGTGTACTACATGAACTACAAAATGAACTGGCACCTCACCTAAGTGTCCTGTTTAATCATAGCCTCACCTCAGGCTTCGTGCCTACTGAGTGGCGCACCGCTACAGTTATCCCACTCCACAAGGGGGGATCCACCTTGGATCCCAGGAACTACCATCCCATCAGTCTGACAAGCCTGACTTGCAAGGCCATGGAACGTATTATCATGGAACTTTTTAAACAAAGACATTGGCAACTTTCAAACACTGGACCCCACCCAGTTTGGTTCGTGAAGGGCCGATCGTGTCTCTTGAACCTGATTGACTTTTTCGAATCAGTCTCCAGAGCCATGGACGAGGTTAAGGTGGTCCACACAGCCTATGTGAACCTCACCAAGGCCTTCAACACCATCCCCCACTCTGGAACCATAGATAAACTTACTAAGCTGGGCATAAATCCCTACATCACTCGATTGGCTGCCAACTGGCATACTGACAGACCCCACACTGTAAAAGTAGCCAACTCCAAATCCAGCTCCAGACAAAGTGACAAGTGGAGTACCTTAGGGTTCAGTCCTGGGACTGCTCTTGTTTGACATCTATTTCTTTTAAGTACAGGCCAACACTAAGGGACTCTGGCTAACAGAGTTTGCAGATGACTGCAAACTAGGAGCCATTATTGAATCCCCAAATGATGTGGATATTCTACAAAAGGGCCTTACAGAAACAGATGCTTGCTGCCAGAGCCATGGGCTCAAGCTCAATGCCAAGAAGTGTATAGTTATCTCCTTTGGGTATGTACCCGTGAATTACCACATAGGTTGGCAGTACGCTAAACACCGAAAGTGTGATAAGAGACTTAGGAACGAAGGTGGAAAGTGGTCTCACCTTCGATAACCACATTACCACAACAGTCAGGAAATCTTTCTTTGTGGCACACCTCATCACTAAGGGCATTTCATCCAGAAAAAAGGAGGCCATTGTCCCACTGTACTCATCCCTCATTAGACCCATTATAGAATACAACGCCCCGTTTGGTATGTACCTCTCAAGACATTTGCAACAACTGGAAAGGCCACAGAAATACCTCACTAAAAGAATCACAGGCCTAAAGCATATTTCCTGTGCTGACCATCTAAAAAAACTCCAGCTATACTCTGTCGCATATCTTCTACTCTGAGGTGATCTCTGCTTAACATACAAGGCCATGTCAAACCCAGAGCTGTTGGACATGCTACACTTAAAGAAATCCCAATCCCTCAGAGCCACACGCTCCAGGGATCTAAACCTTGTCATCACAATGAACAAAACATGCTGGAGGGATAGGTTCCTGCCCCAAGACTCCCCAGACTCTGGAATAGACTGCCCATACATGTCAAGCATAGCACTTCTTTGGCCCTCTTCAAATGGAACCTTGATGATTGGATGGGAGATAGGAAATTTATCCCAGGTGTTGTGTTAGTTGCCCTGCTATCAGGGGTCCAGGGAAGTAAAAATTGTGGGATGAAATAGCCAGGGAATTATGGCTAGGCTTGTATAGGCCCTAGGGCTGATAGGCTAGTACCAACCTATGTGCACAATGGAAATTAATCCAGTGGAAAAGCAGCAGATAAAAGCCACCAAAACAGATGAAAGAAATTTATTAGAACACAAGTTATGCACTTTCATCTGCAACAGTATCTTTACTGGACTTCTTTAGAACTAAACCCATCACTCCATTAGAATTTGAAGCCAATGTCATACATACATAATTGTATGTTAATTTCTTAGAGGCATACATGAACAATATTGTCAGTTTTCTCCAGTGCATTCCAGCCCCCTCTTGACTATTATCTGTATCCCTAATTGCAGTCTCTCCTATTGGCAGAATCTCCTTTCTCCATTCTTGTGTCTGCTTAGTTCTGTAATATTCTGTATGGCTGTTGCTTTACTTATGGATCTGCATCCAAAATCCCATTCTTTCCTTGTTTCTTGAACCCCCCCTTGTCATCCCTTTCCACTTTGAATTATAACTTTCTACATATGTACACACACACACACACACACACACACACACACATACACACACACATACACACACACACATATATATATATATATATATATATATATATATATATATATATATATATATGGATTCACTTTAGAAGCTTGAAATTCAGTATTTTGAGCCCATAAAGTAGAATCCTGAAAACAACGAAACCTCAGAATCACGAAATTCAAAACCTCGCACACCGGAGATTTTGAATTAGTGCTTCCAGTGTTTCGCTGTGGTTGTGAATTCAGGTAAGTGGCTATTTGTTAAGGGTTTTGGGTAGGAGCTGTGGTGTGTGTTAGTGTTTTGTTGCTATGATGTGTGTGTGTGTGTGTGTGTGTGTGTGTGTGTGTGTGTGTGTGTGTGTGTGTGTGTGTGTGTGTGTGTGTGTGTGTAAGGACAATGTAGGTTGTGTGTGGTGTTTTGTATGTGTTTGTAAGTAGTGTGACCTTGGAGTTAGAATATTTAAGTAGGGGGGTGTAGGGGGTGCAGCCCCCCACGTGGAGGATGCAGAGGGCCTTGCCCCCCTGCTTTTATGTGGTAGAGACCTTGTGTGTGTGTGTGTGTGTGTGTGTGTGTGTGTGTGGAGTAGAAGTGCTAATTCAAACTCTCCGGTGTGCGATATTTTGAATTTTGCACTTCTTAGTTTTCGTTGTTTTCAGGTTTCGACTTTATAGCCTCGAATTATTGAATTTCAGTATTTCGTGGATATAAAGTGAATCCATATATATGAGCCTTAACTGTGTAGCTGTAAAATACCTATTCATATCCGGTAATCCTAAGCCTCTTCCTTCTATTTGAAGAATCAACTTATCCATCTTAACCCTTGTCCTCTCCTCCTCCTAAATGAAATCCTTCAACTCTTTATCATCTGGTTGATAAACGTATCCATAACATGTATGTAACTTTAAGAGGCTATATATCTTTTTGTCCATATCTATAAACAAGAGCTTTCAGTTTTTTTTTAATATTGTTTGTTTAGTATCATCTTCCTGCATATCCTTTGCTGCCATAAAAGAATCTTTTTTTAACCCATACTCCCAAGTACTTAATTTTTCTTTGTCCCGATACATATGAGTATTGCTGATCCAATTTATGTGTGGGTACATAGTTTAAAGCCATATCGTTTGTTTTGACTTTTAATTTTGTATCCTGAAAAAACTGAAACTGTCTCAGAATGTACCACAACACTGATGTGCTTTTCTGGCTTTATAAAGGTACAAAGTGATATTGTCTGCAAATAAAGACAACTTTTCTTGATTACCATACCACATCACATTGTTGTATTTCTCGGTCCCTTATTTTTTATGCTACTGGCTGTAAATATAATGCCCGTTTCCTCATGTTGTATCTGCATAAGTCAGAGAGGAATCCTCCCACTTTAATTATTACTTTGATCCCTCTTGTATCTTCCTAATTACCCTTGTTTTTTTTTTTTTTATTTCACACTATTTTACTGCCAATATTTTTTTTCATTTGCAAACATTATATATACATTACAAACTACGCCGACACAACTGCAGCTGCAAACGTTATACACCACTTCTAATGTATCCGGTCATTGTCAGTCAACCATTGCATAGCTGATTCAAATCCTGCCTTCTTGTAAAGTTTGTTCATTTCTGCATGTATTGATCCCACACTTCCCATTTTTTTCATTGTAATTTGCTTCTACCCTTATCTAGAGATCCTAATTCCAGTTTTTATCTCTATTACTGTCTTCACTACTTCTAGTAAAGTTGTTTAGACTTTCATTATCTTTTTCTAGAAATTTTTTTTTTTTTGGCAGCCATCATAATTACTCCATAAGGCCTTACTGTATCAAGGCAATTCCAATTCTGTATCATAGCTCAAAAAATCATTTAGTTAGTTACACCAATTTGTTCACTCAGCATCTCTGACAGAGCAGTCTGCAGGGAATCTTTAAAGTCTGCCAACTCATTATACACCTAGAAAATATTTCCCCAGTTACCTCTTTCTTCCTCATCAGACCTCCAACATTTGCTTTCTACCTGAAGAAAAATTATTTGGAGTCTACATTGGGTATACAAATGGCAATCTAAACACTTCAAGCTGAGATCCTAAATCTTCTAGACTTTGTTTCATATTTGGGAGACATACATATATGCACCCATTGTTTCATTGTGAATTGTTTATCCAATCTCTCTTCCCAATCCTTTCTAACCTCCTCTGATTCTTATAGATGTTCGTGTTTCACTGTTGCAGTCCTAACCAATGGGTTATCCAGCTCCCGGTAGCCCTCATTCGGCCAGAATATCAAATGTAAGTAAATATGACATCGCCTGTCGTCAGTTGTAAAGGACGTCAGGACGTCCGATACAAAAGGAGGCAGCTGACGTCACTTCCTCAGTTTTCCTTGCTGTGGAGTCTGAAGCAGAAGCATTTTTGCATGAGTGCTGGTCAGCAGTTTACCTTTTTGGTTTCCGACTACAAAGTTGAAGTCAACTATAGCTAAGTACCCCGTTGGGGATCCTCTTTTCTTGCTGTAACGAATGCTAGAAAAAGTCAATAATTGTCTTACCTGTGGAAAGTAGATTCCCCATAGAAATTTTCATTCCTATTGTATTATTTGTGTAGGCCTTGACCACGACTTTCCTAATTGTGACCTCTGTGCTTCCTTTAATCCGCGTATTATTCGTAGTCGGGCTAAGATTTTTAGCTAAGCATTTTGGAGTGTGGCCTAAGTTTGTCGGTATGGCGTCTGCTGGTCTTCAGACTTTGGATATCCCTAAACAGTGTAAGGACAAGGACCGCAACCGGCTTCAGAAGGTCAAGCCTTTAGATAAGTTGGTCGTCAGTCCTGCGGTCGCCAGTGAGGCCCCTTTGCAGCCCCTGCAGTCCACGGATTTTCAACCGCAGGCCTCGGTTGAGACCATTTCAGAGTCCCTCAGGCCTTCGACTTCCATTTTGTCTTCTGACCTTCCTCCTGTTGCCTCTTCAGCTGGATCCGGAGCCGCTAAGCTGGCTCTGGTGTCAGAGGCCTCTGTTCTTTGTTCGGACAGCAAGCTCATACCAACAATCTGTGCCACTACAGTGGTTGCCAGGCCTCCTGAGTCCTTCAGACTTGCAGGTAAATCTTCCAGTCATAAACCTGTGAAGAAACAGGCTCCAATTTCCTGTCGTTCCCCTCATTCTCAAATGGTTAAAATGGCTGATGACCTTTTGACTCTTATTAGAGATTCACAGCCTCCTCTTTCAAAAACTGGTAGGGGTGTCTCTCCTGAGGCTTTGTCTTATTCAGGTTCTGATACTTCTAGCATTTCTGCTGATGAAGAGGAAGTTTCTCAGGTTTTTTCTCCTTTTGAGGATTCAGATGCAGAGGAATCCATTTATTCTGCTTCTCCTCCAGAGGATTTCTCTTTTGGTGATACTTTGAATACTCTCAGGAAGCATTTCAAATGGGAAAGTTAGGAATATCCCCAGTCTAAGAAAAGGATCAGAGAGTTTCTGGATTTGCCTCAACATAAGCCTCTGGCTATTCCTTCAGTGTTGGAAGTGGTTGATGATGATTTTCTGGAAAATTCCCTCTACTCCAAATTCAGTTCCTCCTGCTTCCAGGAAACCTGACAGGTACTATAGAGTCCCTGATTCTCATTTTTTATTTTTAAGAATTCACTAGCTGACCCAGAGGTTATTTCTCAAGGGCCTAAAGGAGTTAAGGCCACTATTACCAAGAATCCTGTTCCTTCCTTCAGGGAACCTAGGTAGGTGGGCTAAAAAAGTTTATACCTCTGCCACTCTTGCTATTAGATCTACTAATTGCCTTTTTCATATGCTTAAGTATCAGCAGCACACCTTGGGAGGCTATTAAGTCAAAGATTGCAAGTGTGCCTCTTTTGGCAGAGGGTAAGGATATGCAGGATTTGCTGAATTCTGCCAGTCTTGTCAATAAACATTCTTTACATTGTAGTTTTGACATTCTAGAAGCCTCCTGCAGGGCTACGGCTACTGGATCTGTTCTCAGAAGGCATGCTTGGCTCAGGGAGCAGCCCCTTCTAGAGCCTGTCAAGTCTAAATTTTAGATGTACCTTGACATAAGGACAGTCTTTTTGACAGCAAAGCAGAGGAAGTGCTCAAAAAGATAGGATAAGGCCAAGTCTATGCAAACAGTTAAAGACTTTCTGCAAGTTCAACCTCCTCATTTCAGCAGGAATTACCCCTTCTAAGAGTTGGATGTTTCCTGATACCAGCAGACAGAACCACTCTAGGACTAGAGGTTACAAATCTTCTAGGGGGCAGGTGGCTACCCCTTTGGCATGCTCCACTTCCAAGGCTGGCAGTTTTAAGCCTACATCTCATTCCAAACATTTGCAATGACTCTGTCCAACTTCTGCCTGTTCCTGCTTGCCCGGAGAATCCTTTGGGGGAAGGTTGGCTTTTATTGCAAATGTCTGGGCCACCATCACGGATGACAAATGGGTACTCATAACTGTATCCCTAGGACGGAGTTTTTTTCCACACCTTTCCAGTACCCAAAGGATTCCCAGACACTCCTCCAAACCAAAGTGCAGAAGTAGAAAAGCAAATTTTGTCTGTTACATCTGGGGGCAATGGAATCAGTTCCTGTATTCCAGACTTTTTGTAGTTCCAAAAAAAGGCACCTGGCGTCCTATTCCTAGATCTATCCATTCTGAACTCTTTTTTTGGTAATTCCAAAGTTCCGAATGCTCACTCTGCATCAGTTGCTACCACTGTTGGACAAGGACTCCCGGCTAGTAACTTTGGATCTCTAAGAAGCTTATCTGCAAATCCCTATCTGGGAAAGTTGCAAGCAATACCTTTGTTTCAGAGTGGCCAAGCAACATTATCAATTCTCTGATGTCCGTGTTACCCTGCTGCAGTCATCACACTTGGGTTATCCTGTCATCAGGCGGTCCCGCAGTCGGCCGTAATTCCAAAGTCTTGGTCCAGCGTCGGTTGCTGTCACTTCTTCCCTGACGTCAGTGCGCCAGGGGTATATATAATGCATACAACGCCATTTTCTTCAGTCTTTCTTGCCACGTGGTGCCCGAAGCAGAAGCAGTTCGCAAGTGCCGGTCGGCCGACTCCTGAGATTTTCGAAGTCGAATTTCAGATCCGAAGTCTTCAATAAAGCTAAGTACCCCGTTGGGGAAACTTTTCTTGCCTCAGACCGATGTCAGAAAAAGTTAACAATTGTATTTCTTGTGGGGAAGCAAATACCTCATAAGGATTTTCATTCTTACTGTATACCTTGCCTAGGCCCAGACCACGACGTCACTAGTTGTCATTTTTGTGCTAGGTTTAATAAGCGTACTATAAAAAGATGCTTTGATTTTGCACGACACTACGGTAGAAAATTCAACTACACTATGCCGTCGGAGCAACCGACTACCGGCGTGCACAAAAAACGCAAGGATAAGGACAGGCAGCCTAGACCCAAGCCAGACTCCAAGGCCTCGGCTGGTCCGGTCTCCAGTTCACCGGTCTTCAGTGAGGCTCCGACACAGCCCCTGACTACCGCAGATCTGGAACCCGAGACCGTTTCAGAACTTTTGGCGGAAAGTACTAGGCTGACGCAGCCATTTTGTTTAGGCCCTACCGACGACACTGCTGAAAAAGATGTCAGTCCTGCAGAAACACCTTTGGTTTCTGAAGGCGTCTTCAGACCGACGACGCTCACCTTAAAAACATATCCTAAGACTAAGACTCGTATTAAACCTAAAAAGACTGCACTTCAGTCCCCTGTTCAAGGCCTCATGCCTAAGAAACAGATGCTCAAAATGGCTGAAGATTTGATCTCTTTGATCAGGGGTTCCCAACCCGCTCCCGACAAAAGGCCTAGGCAAGAGGAAGATTATGCCTCCTCTGAACAAGTGTCTATTTCCTCAGGCTCCTCTGAGGACCAAGATTATTGCTTCTCCCCTTATGAAGATTCTGGTGCTGAGGATTCTATTCCCTCAGCTTCTCCTCCTGAAGACTACTCCTTTGGGGAAACTTTACACACTATGAGGGAACATTTTCACTGGGAAGGTCAGGACTACTCTGACTCAAAGAAAAGGCTCAGAGAGTTTCTTTTACTCCCCCAGCACAGACCACTTGCCATCCCCCCTGTTTTAGACATTGTGGATGATGTTTACTTAGAATCCAGTTTGAACCCAGATTCTCTGCCTCCTGCTCCAGCCAAACCTGACAGATACTATAGAGTGCCTGATTCTCACAAATTTCTTTATAAAAGTCCTGTTGCTAATCCAGAGACCATCTCCCAGGGTCCAAAAGGGGCTTAGGCTTCTATGGCAAAAAATCCTGTACCCTCTGAAAGGGATTCCAGAGCACTAGACAGGTGGGGGAAAAAGGTTTACACCTCAGCCACTCTAGCTATGAGGGCACTAAACTGCCAGTTTCACTTTCTAAAATATCAGCAATTTCTAATGTCTCCGTTAAAACAAAAAATGAGCACACTCCCTCAACAGTCTGAATTGAAAGAAATGCAGGATCTGTTGCATGCAACTGAACAGGTGGGCAAACATACTTTACAATGTGGGTTTGATTCTTTGGAGGCTTCCTGCAGAGCAGCTGTCACTGGGTCTGTTATACGTAGGCATGCTTGGTTAAAGGAACAAATTCTGCCTGATCATGTTAAAGCAAAGCTTCTAGATGCTCCCTTACAGCAGGATGTTCTTTTTGGAGTTAAAGCAGAAGTCGTCTTAAAGAAAATGGAGGATCAGGCAAAATCTATGCAGACAGTATTTCCTACAGGTACAGCCCTCTCGCTTCAGCAGAAATTGGCCAACAAAAAATTGGTCCTTTCCAGCTACTGACACACCACAGAGGGGTAAATACAGACGTCCAAGAGGCAGAGGACAACCACAAGCCCAGTATAAACCTCGACAATGGGGCACTGCAGCACAGAAGGGAGGAAAAGACTGGTCCCAATCTACCAGAAGGCAAACTCAATGACTTGCACTTCATCTGGCCAAGCAACACTCTCTTGGCAGCCCCCTTGGGAGGAAAACTCGCACTTTTTTCAGACAACTAGCACATTGTCACAAAGGACAAATGGATCCTAGACATAATTTCATGAGGATACAGATTCCATTTTCACACCTTGCCAATGAAAAGAGGAATGCCAAACCTGTCACAAAATCAATGGGCAGAGGCACAAAGACAAATTACAGCTCTCATGGACATGAGAGCCATTCAACTGGTACCTACTCGAGAGCAAGGCCAAGGATTTTACTCGAGACTCTTTCTAGTTCCCAGAAAGGACAATGCCTGGAGACCAATTCTGGATCTTTCAATTCTAAACACCTTCGTACAAGTACCCAAATTCAAGATGCTAACACTACAGCAGCTTCTTCCCATGTTGGGCAAGAAAGCATGGCTAGTAACGTTGGACCTCAAGGAGGCATACCTGCATATCCCTGTCAGACAAAGTTGCAGAAGATACCTCTGTTTCATTGCAGGTTCAACCCATTACCAATTCTCTGCACTGCCCTTTGGCTTATCTACTGCGCCCAGGGTCTTCACAAAATGCCTGGCACCAGTAATTGCATACTGCAGACAAAGAGGAATTCAAATATACCCATACCTGGATGACTGCCTCATCCAAGCAGAAAGCAAGGACACCCTCTTAAAACATCTGGCTTTTGTAAAACATCTTCTAAGTTGCCTGGGGTACACAGTAAACGAAAAGAAATCAAAACTAGTACCCTCACAAAATATGACATTCCTGGGTGCCAGCTTGAATACAATGGCCCAGAAGGCTTATCTGACGCCAGACAAACAACTACAACTAACTCAATATTTCAAAACAATGGCAACAAAGACCCAGCTACCTGCAAGAAAAATTCTGCAGGCCTTGGGCTTCATGGCATCTTGCATACTACTAATACCATTTGCAAAGCTGCATATGAGGAAATTACAGTGGTACCTAAAAAGCGTATGGTCTCAACACAGCCACAGCTTGGACGCAATGATATCTCTCATACCCTGCCTACAACAGGAGTTTCTATGGTGGTCACTGGCTTGTCACCTCAACAAGGGTCAGCCTTTCACCTTGCCCCCAGCCAGGCAAACTATGACAACAGATGCATCGGACTATGCCTGGGGGGCACACATGGCCGGACAGTGCGATCAAGGCGTATGGACTGCAGATCAAAGGAATCTGCACATCAATGAAAAAGAGATGCTAGCTGTACAGAATGCTCTGACAGCCTTCAAGAATCTATTACATCCAGGACAACTTACAATAAGGACGGACAACACCACAGTAATGTGGTACATAAACAAACAAGGGGGTACACACTCCTACCCCTCTATGCAGACAAGCAATGACTTTGTGGAACACAGCTCTGGCTTACCAAGTTCAGTTACAAACTCAATTCCTGCCAGGAAAAAAGAACACGTTGGCAGACGACCTCAGCAGAAACCTCATGGATCCCCACGAGTGGAAACTGGATCCACAAGTATTTGCAATGATAACTCAAAAATGGGGCCTTCCAGACCTAGACCTGTTTGCTAGTCCTCAAAACTATCAACTAACAAACTTTTGTACAAGGACACTTCACAATCAAGCTTGGAAAGTGGACGCACTCTCGTTCAGTTGGAAAAACCTGACAGTATATGCCTTCCCTCCATTGCCTCTCCTCACAAAGGTGCTTCTGAAAGTCAGAAAGGAGACACCATGACTGATACTCATAGCCCCAGACTGGCCACGCCAGCACTGGTACCCACTATTGAAGAATATGGCCCAGGGCCCACCTTGGATTTTACCACAAATTACCCATTTGCTCACACAGCAAAACAATCAGATTCTTCACAGCCAGCTAAAAACCTTAAATCTGGCAACATGGCATATCACCTAAACATTCAGCCAGCTCCTCTTTCCCAAGCAGTTATGGATGTTGTTCTGGAAGCTAGGAGGCCCAGCACCAGGAAGTCCTATTCGGACAAATGGAAAAGGTTTTGTGGCTGGAACCAAGCTAAAGGCCAAAACACACTTCAGCCTCACATGCCTCAAATTCTACAGTATTTTAACTGAGATGCTGCACAAAGGACTTTCTTTTTCCTCCATTAAAATCCATGCATCAGCTATTTCAGCCCACTACAACACGGAACCACCCTTATTTTTGCATCCACTTATAAGGCAGTTCCTCAGAGGGGCAAATAAAAACATTAGGCCCCCCAGGAGAGCACCAACATGGGACCTAAATTTTGTTCTGGAAAAACTTACGCTGCCTCCCTTTGGACCAGCTTTCTCTGCAGATCTGCAGTTCCTATCATGGAAGACTGCCCTGCTGCTAGCAATAACTTCAGCTAGAAGAGTCTCAGAGTTGCAGGCACTAATGGCAGTGGAACCTTTCCTCATTTTCCATCAAGACAGAGTTTCTCTACGTACTAATCCTTCCTTCATGCCTAAGGTATTTTCCAGTGTGTCTTTAAATCAAACCATTCACTTACCCACCTTCTTCCCAAACCCACAGAACAAAGGAGAAAGACTCCTGCATTCCTTGGACTTTCACAGGCAACTTTGTTACTACTTGGATAAAACTAAGGCTTTCAGAACATCTGACCAGCTCTTTGTATCCTATGCTACAGCTACACAAGGGAAGGCTATATCAGAACAAACCATTTCCAAATGGATAGGACATTACATTCGTTTTTGCTGTAACCATCATGGAAAACCAGTTCCTGCTACCATTAGGCCCCACTCTACCAGGGCAACAGCTACATCTACAGCCTTCCTCAGGGGGGTTCCAACCAAGGAGATTTTGGAAGCTGCAACTTGGAGTTCAGTACACACCTTTACCAAACACTATCACTTACCACTTTACTCTAAGACTAGGGCTGGCTTCGCCACTGCAGTTCTGCAGGGCCTTGTAGCCTCCTCTAACCCTCTCTAACTCCTCCACCCATCCATAGCTTTGGGATTCTACCCAAGTGTGATGACTGCAGCAGGGTAACACGATGAACATAGTACAGTTTTGTACCTACCATAAATGTAGATGTGCGAGTGTTCACCCTGCTGCAGTCCAGGTTACCCTCCCTCCATCCGCTCTGATCTAACTGGCTAAATCTCTACAATACCTTCCTGATGTATTTGCTTATAGTTGGAGGGATTTTGTGTTTGTGCAAAAATTACTTAATTTGGTACTAATTACTGACCACCTTTTTTGGGGGCACCTGACATCTGGGGCAAGAAAAACTGAAGAAAATGGCGTCGGATGCATTATATATACCCCTGGCGCACTCGCGTCAGGGAAGAAGTGACAGCAACCGACGCCGGACCAAGACTTTGGAATTCCGGCCGACTGTGGGACCACCTGACGACAGGATAACCAAAGTGTGATGACTGCAGCAGGGTGAACACTCGAGCATCTACATTTATGGTAGGTACAAAACTGTACTTTCTGCCCTTTGGCTTATCTACTACTCCCAGAGTTTTCACGAAGTGCCTAGCTCCAGTCATTGCTTTTTGCAGGCAGAAGAAAATTCAGATTTATCCATACTTGGACGACTGTCTAATTCAAGAAAATTCTCAAGAACAGCTGTTAAAGGATCTGGAATTTGTAAAGACCTCTTCTCTCTTCTCTGGGTTACACTCTCGACGTGGAAAAATCAAAAATAAATGGTGCCATCCAAGGAGTTAACATTTCTGGGAGCAAGTCTGAACACAACCGCCCAGATGATGCATCTCAACCAGGAGAAGCAGGCAACTCTTTCAGTTTACTTCAAGGATTTGGCAAGCCTGTCCCAGCTCTCTGCAAGGAAATACCTGCAAGCTCTGGGATACTTGGCCTCTTGCATTCTCATGATTCCATATGCAAGACTGCATATGAGGAAATTGCAATGGTACCTCAAGAACCTTTGGTGTCATCACACACAGGACCTGGATATGATAATTCCTCTGCTTCCATGTCTGCAGACAGAGTTAAAATGGTGGGCAGCAGCCTGTCTACAAAACAAGGGCATGGCTTTTTGCCCACCTTCTGCCATTTAAGTTCTTGCCACGGACGCATCAGACTACGCCTAGGGAGCTCACCTGGATGGCAGATGCATACAGGGATGTTGGAACGCCAAGCAGATGCACCTGCATATAAACCTAAAGAGTTGATGGGAGTTCAGCAAGCCTTACTAGCTTTCAAGCATCTTCTTTCTCCAGGAACTCTGCTTGTCAGGACAGACAACACCACAGTCATGTGGTACATCAACAAACAGGGAGGGACTCATTCTTGCCCATGAACAGACAGAACATGATTCTCTAGTTCGTAGTAGCACCCTTGGGCCTGCATCTCCTAGCTCAGTTTCTTACAGGGAGACTCAATGTTTTGGCAGACCAGTTGAGCAGACAGACCCTGGATCCTCACGAGTAGCAACTGAACAGAGCAGTCTTTTACAGCATCATTCAACGTTGGGGCACTCTTCAGGTGGATCCTTGATTCTCTTGGTACCTTCTCCCTTTTCTCTGGACTTTGGTAATCAACCCATTGGTTAGGACTGCAACAGTGAAACATGAACATAGTACAGTTGTGTGCACTTATTATAAATGTAGATGTTCGAGTGTATTCACTGTTGCAGTCCTGGTTTCTCTCCCTCCTTCTCCCTTTTTCTGGTCCTTTCCTGTTCTCCTTTCCTAAGGTACAGGCTGAATCTGGTTTTATTTGCCAAAGTTTCTTTTGGCTTAAGCCTTGTTTTCTGGGGACTCCTGACTGTTATGGTAAGAAAGACTGAGGAAGTGACGTTGGCTGCCTCCTTTTGTATTGGACGTCCTGACGTCCTTTACAACTGACGACACCCGATGTCCTATTTACTTACCTTTGGTATTCTGGCCGATCGAGGGCTACCGGGAGCCGGATAACCCATTGGTTAGGACTGCAACAATGAATGCACTCTAACATCTACATTTATGGTACGTGTACACAACTGTACTTTATCATGCAGTATGCTATATGCACTACTAATTATTCCTTTATTAATGGCAACTTTTATTCTATATTATACTAAAAACGGTTCCCATGCTGTTTTTCATTTAGGATCCCCCTATTTCTTTCTCTTTGCCTATATTTTGATATCAGTCCTTGATTGGGAAAACCATCTCTAACTTGCAGTCCAAATAAGTTTGTGGCATCTTCCCATTCTGTTACCATACCCTCTCTAATTATTTGCTCTCAATACCTTGGTTCCTTTACCAGTTGTCTCCAAAACATTCCAGCCCCCTCATGCTTTACTGTCTGTATCCCTAATTACAGTTATCCCTATTGGTAGAATCTCCTTTCTCCATTCCCGTGTTGGCTTATTCATACAATACTTTCTGCTACTTAATGAATATCATCTGTTTGATTATTGCTGTTCTCCTTAAAGGTCTGCATACAAAATCCCAGTCTCTCCTTGTTGAGCCCCCCACACACACACACAAACACACACACACTTCATCTCTTTCCACTCTGAATTATAGTTTTCTGCTTGTGCTATGTATAGGACCCTTAACTGTGTTGCTCTGCAATAGCCATTAAAATAGGGTAATCCTAATTTGCCCTATTCTGTTGGAAGAATAAGCTTATTCCACTTTACTCTTGCTGTCCCAGATAAAATCCTTCTTTTAATTACTATCCACAAGTTCTCCTCTGGTTGATAAAAATGTCTGCTTGTATCTTACTATTGATATCCATATAACAGATCTTTCATTTTCGCAGTTTTTGTATTATCTTTTGTTTAGTCTCTTCCCACATATCCTTAGCTGCCACACATGAATCCTTTTTAATCCATACTCCTAAATACTTCATTTTTATCATGTACTCGTATGTATAGATATTGCCAAACCAATTGTTGATGGGTACATAATTTATCATTATTGCCTTTGTTTTAGCTTCATTAATTTTATGTCCCAAAAAGGTCTAAAACTCTGTATGTTCCACTCCACTGTAATGTTCCTTTCTGGATATTCTTCGTGTTTCACTGTTGCAGTCATTACATTTGGGTAATCTGATGGCAGGTTGCCCTCAGTCAGCCTGAATTCCAAAGTCTTGGGTCCTGCGTCGGTTGTGGTCTTCTCTTCCATTACGTCAGGTCGTCAGGGGGTATAAAACATGCAGCCCATGCCATTTTCTTTAGTCTTTCTAGCTGCGCGGTGCCCGAAGCAGAAGCATTTTGCAAGTGCTGGTCGGCCGACTACTGAAATATTCGAGTTTGAGTTTCAGAACCGAAGTCTTCACTAAAGCTAACCCCATTGGGGAAACTTTTTTTCTTGCTTTTTACCGATGTCAGAAAAAGTTAATAATTGTATTACTTGTGGGAAGCAAATACCTCATAAGGATTTCCATTTATTCTGTATTCCTTGCCTAGGCCCTGATCACAATGTGCCTGGCTGTTGGTTTTGTGCTAGATTTAACCAGCGCACGATTAAACGTTGATATATTTTTGCATCAAAGTATTTTGGATCAGATATAACTACCCAGAAATGTCGTCGGATAGCAACCTGACTACCGGAGTACATAAAAAACGCAAAGAAAAGGACAGAGAAAGGCAGTTGAGATCCAAAACCGATGATGAAGCTTCTCCTAAGCCAGTCGCCGGTTCACCGGTACTCAGTGAGGCGCTTTCGCAGCCCCTGATACCCACTACCTTAGAGTCGCAGACCTCTACCGACACCCATGTGGAGTCCGGCATGTGGCAAGATACTCAAGGTATTGGACCGACATATGTATCTCCCTCGGATGGGTCCGGAGCTGCTGAGCAGGCACTGGCTTCTGAGGGTGTATTTAGACCTCAACATTTGTATATCAAACCGACGAAACTGATGAAAGCTGCAAAACCAAAGACAAAAGCAACTTCTAAAACTAAAGAACCGACGCATGAGCCAAGTGCACAGGCCTCTATGCCTAAAAAGCAGATGATCAAAATGGCTGAAGACCTTATTACCTTGGTCAGGGGTACCCATCCCCCTCCAGATAAGAGGCCTAGGCAAAAAACTGATTATGAATCTTCAGATCAGGTTTCTATTTCTTCTGAGTCCTCTTCTGATCAGGAACTATCTATACCTCCCTATGAGGATTCTGATGCTGAGGAATCTATTCCATCTGCATCTCCTCCTGAGGATTATTCATTTGGAGAAACCTTGCATACTTTGAGGGAGTATTTTCACTGGGAGAGTCAAGACTTCTCAGAATCAAAAAGAGGCTCAGGGATTTCCTCCTTCTCCCTCAGCACAAGCCTTTAGCCATTTCCCC
The DNA here is from genome assembly GCF_019279795.1 of Protopterus annectens. Lineage (NCBI taxonomy): Eukaryota > Metazoa > Chordata > Ceratodontiformes > Protopteridae > Protopterus > Protopterus annectens. The sequence continues at coordinate 877,541,192 of NC_056744.1, read as the reverse complement.
TGTTTTAGACATTGTGGATGATGTGTTTTCAGAGTCAAGCTTGACCCCTGACTCCTTACCTCTGGCTCCCAGTAAGCCTGACAGATATTACAGGGTCCCCTGACCCACATAAATTTAAAAACCCTGCTGCTGATCCTGAAGCTATTTCACAGGGCCCAAAGGGAGTTAAGGCCTCAACAGCAAAAAATCCTACCCCCTCTGACAGAGATTCAAGGGCGCTGGACAGATGGGGAAAAAAGGTTTATATATCTGCAACCTTGGCAATCAGGGCCTTAAACTGTCAATTTCATATGCTTAAGTACCAACAACATGTTATGGGATTGCTGAAACAAAAAAATGATGATGATTTCAGAATGTGAAGAAAATAAAGAATTGCAGGAATTATTACATGCAGCTGAACAAGTGGGAAAGCATACTTTGCAATGTGGTTTTGATTCTTTAGAGGCCTCCTGCAGGGCCGCAATTACTGGATCTGTGATTAGGAGGCATGCCTGGTTAAAGGAACAAAATTTGCCTGATCATGTTAAAGCTAAATTGTTAGATGCTCCTGTACAGCATGATTTTCTGTTTGGTATTAAGGCAGAAGAGGTTTTAAAGAAAATGGAAGACAACGCTAAGTCTATGCAAACTGTTAGACTTCTTAGAAGTGCAGCCACCAAGATTCAGTAGACACTGGCCTACAAAAAATTGGTCCTTTCCTGTGTCAGACAGAGCTCAAAGGGGCAAATGCAGACGCCCTAAGGGTTCCAGATACCAGGCGCAAGACTCATGGTCAAAGCAATGAGGCGCAGCCACCTCCAAATCTAAAGGAGATAAAGCGCAAACCTACAGAAAGCAATCCCAATGACTTCCCTTTGCCTACACCAAGCACTTATCTTTTGGCAGCACCAATAGGGGGAAAATTAGCACTTTCTGCTCAAAATTGGCAGTTAATAACCCAGGACAAGTGGGCACTAAGCATCGTTTCACAGGGATACAGATTCCATTTCCACACTCTGCCAATGGCAAATGGTTGGCCAGATCTGCCAAAAAATCAATGGGCAGAGGCACAGAAACAGGTTATGTTACTCCTGGATATGAGGGCCATTCAGACAGTGCCAGAACAGGAAAAAGGGCAAGGTTTTTACTCAAGACTGTTCTTGGTACCCAGAAAGGACAAGGCCTGGTGGGCAATACTGGATTTATCGATTTTGAACACATACCTGGACATTCCAAAATCCAAAATTCAAAATGCTGACTTTACAGCAGCTTCTGCCCATGCTGGGCAAGAATGCTTGGCTGGTGACTTTAGACCTAAAAGAGGCATACCTGCATGTCCCAATAAGACAGTCGTGCAGAAGATACCTCAGATTCAAGGCTGGCTTAATGCATTACCAAATCTCTGCACTGCCCTTTGGCTTATCTACTGCTCCCAGGGTCTTTACAAAGTGCCTGGCACCAGTAATTGCATTTTGCAGACAAAGAAGTATACACATATATCCTTACTTGGACGGCTGTCTCATTCAATCAGAGAACAAGGACACTGTCTTCTTCGACACCTGGCGTTTGTGAGAAGGCTTCTAACATGCCTAGGGTACACAATAAACGAAAATAAATCACATTCCTGGGTGCAAGCTTGAATACAACTGGCCCAGATGGCTTACCTCATGCCGCACAAACAAAGGCAACTGACTTGCTTGCTTCAGACTGATGGCAACAAAAACACAGTGTTCTGAAGACAAATTTTGCAGGCTCTGGGCTTCATGACATCCTGCATCCTACTAATTCCATATGCAAGACTGCATATGAGGAAACTTCAGTGGTACCTAAAAAGTTTATGGAGTCAACATTCACACTGTCTGGAAACAATGATTCCTCTCATTCCCTGCCTGCAACAGGAGTTTCTATGGTGGGCAAAGGCCTGTCACCAAAACATGGGACAGCCCTTCACCTACCCCCTGCCAGCCAAACCTTAACAACAGACGCATCAGATTATGCCTGGGGGGCCCACATGGCAGGAAGATGCATTCAGGGCATATGGACACCAAAACAAATGCATCTACATATCAACGAGAAAGAGATGCTAGCTGTTCAAAATGCCCTAACAGCCATCAAGGACTTACTTCATCCAGGACGACTACTGGTAAAGACGGACAACAACACAGTCATGTGGTAGATAAACAAGCAAGGGGGCACGCACTTGTACCCCCTTTGCAGATTAGCCATGGCACTGTGGGACACAGCTTTGACCTACCAAATACATCTTCAAGTTCAATTCCTGCCAGGAAAACAAAACACTCTGGCAGACGACTTAAGCAGAAACATTATGGATCCTCACGAGTGGAAACTAAATCCACAAGTCTTCAGCATGGTAACGGAGAAATGGGGGAGCCCAGCCATAGATCTATTTGCCTCTCCTCAAAATTATCAATTGAAAAGATTCTGCCCAAGGACTTATGACAGACAAGCATGGAAAGTGGACGCCCTATCCTTCAGTTGGAAAAACCTATCGGTTTTCACCTGTCCTTCTCTGCCTCTTCTTCCCAAGGTCCTACTAAAAGTCAGACGAGAGAAACCAACGATGATACTAATTTCCCCGGACTGGCCCCGCCAATACTGATACCCAATCCTAAGGAACTTGTCTCAATACCCAGCTTGGACCTTACCTCAAAGACCTCAATTATGGTCCCAGCAAAACAATCAGATCCTGCACAATCAGCTCCAAACACTGAACCTGGCAGCATGGCTGATCATGTAATTATGCAAACAACACCTCTCCGTAAAGCTATGATGGATGTCATTTTGTTTACGCCTTTACTCCTTTTGCCTCTTCTACCCAAGGTCCTCCTAAAAGTCAGGCAAGAGAAGCCAAAGATGATATTAATTGCCCCCAGACTAGCCCCGCCAATACTGGTACCCAATCCTAAGGAACTTGTCTCAATACCCAGCTTGGACCTTGCCTCAAAGACCACAACTACTGTCCCAGCAAAACAATCGGATCCTGCACAATCAACTACAGACTCTGAACCTGTCAGCATGGCTAATCATGTAAGCATACAAACTACACCTCTCAGTAAAGCTGTGATGGATGTCATTTTGGAAGCCAGAAGGCCTAGTACTAGAAGATCTTATGCTGACAAATGGAAGAGATTTTATGCTTGGAATCAAGCAAGGAACTGATACAGCAGAACCACATATTCCTCAGATATTGCAATATTTGACCTTGATGCTTGACCAAGGCCTGTCTTTCCCATCAATCAAAATCCATGCCTCTGCCATTTCGGCTCATTACAATACAGAGCCACCAATTTTTTCTCATTCTTTAATAAAGCAGTACCTTAGAGGAGCCAAAAATTTAAGGCCTCCTAAAAGATCACCATTACCCCGAAAAGCTTACCCTGCCTCCATTTGAACCATCTGCTACCACTGATATAAAGTTCTTATCATGGAAGACAGCTCTGCTGCTAGCAATTACTTCAGCAAGAAGAGTTTCAGAGCTACAGGCCCTCATGGCTGTAGAGCCTTTTATCATATTTTACCCAGACAGGGTGTCCCTGAGGACAAATCCTCCTTTTATGCCTAAGGTGGTTTCCAGTGTGGCTCTTAACCAAACAATTCATCTGAAAACCTTTTATCCAAATCCGCAGAACAAAGGGGAGAGAATTCTGCATTCCTTGGACGTACACAGACAGCTAAGGTTCTACTTGAGCAGGACTAAAGCTCTAAGAAAAACTGAACAATTACTAGTGTCATATGCTGCAGGATCGGAAGGAAAGGCTATTTCAAAGCAGACTATTTCAAAGTGGATAAGCCATTGAATCAGTTTCTGCTACTTAAACCATGACAAACCTGTGCCCAAGGGCATTAGGTCTCACTCCACCAGAGCTGCAGCTACTTCAGCAGCCTTTCTCAGAGGAGTACCAACCAAGGACATTCTTGAGGTTGCTACTTGGAGTTCTGTTCACACCTTTACAAAACATTACCATTTGCCTCTCTACTCCAAGTCCAGTGCGGGCTTTGCCACTGCAGTGCTGCAGGGTCTTATAGCCTCACCTAATGCTGTTTCGCTCCAGCCTCCCAACCATAGCATTGGGATTTTACCCAAATGTAATGACTGCAACAGTGAAACACGAAGAACATAGTACAGTTGTGTACACTTACCATAAATGTAGATTTTGAGTATATTCACTGTTGCAGTCCAGGTTAACCTCCCGCCCATCCCCCTGTCATTCTACAGCTTATCTTTCCTTCTCTATCTTCTACAACCTATGTGGTGTATTTGCTTGTAGATGAAGCTAAAGTTTATATATATATATATATATATATATATATATATATATATATATACATATATATATATATATATATATATGTATGTATATATATATATGTATATATATACATACATATATATATATGTATATATATATATATATATATATATATATATATATATATATATAATATTGCTACCTTTTTGCGGGCACCAGACATCGGGGGCAAGAAAAAGTAAAGAAAATGGCGTCGGCTGCATGTTTTATGCCCCTGACAACTTGACGTCATGGAAGAGAAGACAGCAACTGATGCAGTACCCAAGACTTTGGAATTCAGGCCAACTGAGGGCGACCTGCCAGCAGATTACCCAAATGTAATGACTGAAACAGTGAATACACTCTAACATCTACATTTATGGTATGTGTACACAGCTGTACTTTTTGTCAGGTGTAAAATGTCATCTGCAAATAGACATCTTTTCTTGACTGCCATACCAATTATATCTTTGAATTTCTAAGTCCCTTATGTAAATAATAAAGGGGAGAAAGAACATCCCTGCCTGGTTCCTCTGCTCAAGCAGAGATTATCAGAGAGGACCCCACTCCCTGTAATGGTCTTCTCAGATCCCTCGTATATCTTCCTAATCAGCCTTATAATTTTATCTGGGAATGCAAATGCTTCCATTGCTCTGCTCTTAAAGCCCCACCTTACCCTGTCAAATGCTTTCTGTGAATCAAGACCTACCAACAACAGTGGTATGTTCTTACTTTCTGCTTCCCTTTGGATAATCGGTGTTCTTTTAATGTCAAATGTTTGCTTCCCCTCCGCAAAATCACATTGATATGTATCTATCAATTTTAGCATCACTCTTCCCATTCTTTTAGCCATTATAGACATCAACACTTTATAGTCATGGCTTAGTATTGAAATAGGCCTAAATGAAGCTGGATCTGATGGATCTTTACCCTTTTTAGGCATTACATTTACCACTGCTTTCTTCCAGGATGTTTGTACTCCTCTTAAAATACTGTTAAACAAAACCTTCCAGATCTTTATCAGTTTTTTCACTCCCAGCTTCCAAACTTCCACAGGAATACCATCTATTCTCGGGGACTTTACTTGTAGATTGGTTAGACATCACCATTTCATCCTATCCTGTCTGTTAGTAATTGAGCTTACTCTACCTCTAACCTTGGCATATTTAATTTTTCCATAAACATTTCCATTTGTATCTTTTCTTGATTTCCATATTCCTTGGCTTTATACAGACTTCTGTAGAATTTCCATAATATTTCTAATACCTCTACAGGATTCCTTATGTTTGTTATTGGCTCCCTAAGCTTGGTGACTACCCTTTCTACTTTCTGTTGCCTGAGTTGTTTTGCTAAAGGTTTTGTGCTCTAAAGTTATTATAAAAAAAAAAAAAAAAAAAAAAAAAAAAAAAACAGTTGCATAACACCAGTCTTTCTAAACTCATGCATATTATTTAGGTGGTCCCTTATTTTCTGTTTAGCATTCTGCAGTTGCTCCTCTTCTAGTTCTGTGAGATTCCCCGTATTTTGCTATACTTTCATTTGTCCGTCCATCTAAATAAGTTTCGTTACTTCTTAACCATATCTCCCTTTCTTTTACTTCTACCCTATTTTTAAACTCCTCTTTAATTTTATCCCACTCCCTAGCTATATTTTCAGAAGAAATGTTTATCTCCTGTAATAACGTCTGAATAATTTCCACTACCTGTTCCTTAAATTCCTATGTTTTTAACTGATAGGTGGGAAAGCACCAGTGGCTCATATTTTTATTTCATTACCTTGTGTTTTTATTTTAGTTATTAGTGGTGCATGATCTGAAATACTTACTGGATGCATATCAAGACCTTCAATAAAATGCACATGTTCCTCTGAAATGTAAATTCTGTCTAGCCTATCCCAGTTTTTGGTATCTTGGGGAATATGTAAATTCACTCTGAACTCCTAGTATTGAATTCACATTCTCCATGCCAAATATTTTCATAAATTTCTTTAAACATCCCCTGTTCTTTGTTATATTTTCCCTTCTAGGCCCCCTAAACACATTTTCACTGTTGTAAATCAAATTCTAGTCCTCACCTATAAGTAACATTCCTTTCTGAAAGCAGATTATTTCTCTCTGAATTTTCTTGAGCTCCACTATAGCAGTTTTCTGTGGAATATAAATACATGCCAGTATAATCCTCCTCACTTACAAGTGAACCCTTAGTACAACAATATCTACCATTATTGTCTTTTTTTTTAAATTCTATTCTATTACTGCTGGAGCACCTCTTGCAATTAATGTAAGTACTTCTCTTTTCTACTATCTTCTACCTCTGTGCAACTTAACCTCTGTACAACTTTTTCTCTAATCAAGTATGTAATCTATGTTCATCTATTTTACGATTATACTTTGCTAAGTCTTACTATATAATATTACTTTTTGCTTATTTTTACTATGTAGTATGGAGCTTTTCTCCCCGGGCCTCCACTGAAAATGGGCTCCTTGAGCCCAGTGACCTCCCTGCTCATCAAACTGGGAATAAATAGATAATACATTTTCCTTTGCCTTGGGTATTCTTCTGAAGAAACATCTTGAAAACCTTTCTCTATCAAATTCACATGTTAGTTTCTTTTCAAGTGCATCTTCTGTAGCATAGCTATTTGCACTCTTTTTTTTTTTTAATATAGTTCACGACTTTCTTTTATTTATCCATGAGATCATTCATGTTTAAAGACGTTCTAGAAAGCATCATATTCTTGAGATATTATTATTCTCACCTTTTATGTATAACAGCTTTTTCCTAAATGTCTAGTTCCAGCTTTTGTGTTGCATGCATGTAGTGTTTGGCAGGTTACTCTTTTATACATTTCTTGCCCTCTCCATTACAGCCTTTGTCGCATCTTACAGAACTTTTTACTTTATTGAAAACCCCTCAAACAAAACACACACACACCCAATACCCCCCTAAAACTTATTAACTTAATACACACAACTATATACATTGTCAAATATTTAAGTTTTTACCCTCATAGGAACAAATGTTCCAAAGTGACAGTAATACTGACAGACTTGAGCTAACCTAAATGAAAGGTTATATATGCTGAGACTCATGGTACAGCCTGTGGTTCTGTTAAGTGTTGGCTGGTTTTATTTTTTTATAGCACACTCAGCTGTGAACACTTGAATGCTTTTAGAAAACATTTTCTGCAAGTCATTTCTCTTTAAAAGATCGCCTACTAGAGACCTGAGAACCAGACACAAAACTGTTTACTATAAAAATGTATAATAATCAATATTCTTTTTCATTTACTTGCTTTATCTTACATTGTTACTAGATGAAGCTAATGACCTTAACCCAGTCATTCCCCTATACAAGAATGAGAAAAACAACACTGATTTTTCTTTTGTCAGGCTCTTTTAACCAAATCTTTTTTTACATTGCAGTGCCTACATTTCAGCTGAACAAGACAAAAGAGAAAAAGAAAATGGGAGCACCTATTTACATTAATATCCCCATTTCACTTAAACATAACTGGAAAAAAAAATTAATTGAACGTTTTAAGAAAATCATGTACTATTTAAATACTGCTAAGAAAAAAACACTGTACTTAGTTAACTTTCTCCCTCCTCTTTCCCTCTCTTGAATATTTCTCTGAACATTAATGACATGAAATAGAGTTCAAAGTTTAACTAAGTCCAATATTTCCAGATTTTTTTTGTTCCGTCATGTTTTACAAATAATTATTGCTTTATAATTCCACAGTTGTCGGTTTCCAAGTTACTGATTTTATTCTGCAAATGTTAATGACATGAAGTAGGGCATGTGCTTTAGAGTCCCCTACAAGTTTAACAAAGTCCAAGAAAGTCCAATATTTCCAGATTTTCTCCCAAACTCTCTCTGCTTCATTTCCAATGTACTCTTGTGCTTTTTCCCCCTCTCTTGAGCATTTTCCATTGAAACACCTTTAAAGGTTTTACTGGCCAAGTCTGTCTGTGGTCTTTATTTCCAGAAGAAGCAGCTCACTTTTTGTTGGACAAACTTTTGTAATTCTTCCTTGGCATATACTTCCAAAATGATTTTTTTCCTCCAGGGCAAACAATATTTTGAAGATAGCTGGGTACAGCATTTTGAATTTCATGTCTGCTTCTTGAAATTCCTTGAATAATGGGATACATTTTACTCCTCTTCTGCCTGATGTACGAGTAGTCATTCTCCAGAAACACTCTGCTGTGTCCTACTTTTAGTGCTTTGTCCTTCTGCCACAGGTAAGATTGCAGTTTTACTGTTAAAGGTCTAGGTTGTTTTCTCATAAGCAGGTTTGGTGCGTACATGCCCTGTGCCCTTTCAATTAATTCCTGTTATGGAATACCTGTCCATTTGCTTATTTGTGCTTTCATAAAATTAATAGTCTGTTCCTTCTAGCTTCTCGGGTACAGGAGAAAATCTCAGGTTTTTCATACATGCTCTGTCATCTAATTCAATTATTCTTTTAAATATTTCTTGTGCATTCTCATATTCAGTCAGCCTTTTCTTCATTTTGACCTCTGAGTTTTGCAGTTTTATCACCTTATCTGAATACCTGTTTAAAGCTTCTTCCATTTTTCCAGCCTTTTATTGTTTGAGTTGATATACTCTATCAGTGTTTATTCTAGGCAGGTCTCTGTACAGTTGTCTTATACTTTCCTCTAGGTTACTAGAAGTCATGTCTGGAGCTTCCACTGCTTTTTGTTGAACAGCTACAGTAGGTTTCCCAGTCAGTGTTTTTTTTTGTTTTTCTTTCGGGTCCTCTGTATTTCTTTTTTCCTGGCATCCAGGCAGTGCACTTAATAGCCAGTTACTGAAATTTACCCAGAAGTCTAGGTCCACTGGCTTTTTCTGCTAAGTTTTTGCTCTCACAGTAGGATAGCTAGAATTAAGCTGTTACTCAATGTACAGCTGCCTTGGAGGCGGCCTAATTAACCTTATTATTGTATTAAGGAATGCACATGCTTCCATTGCCCTAGCCATAAAATTCCAGCTTACTGAGCACCTTTGCCATTGTTTTAGCAATTAGACATAAACTCTGTATAATCATGGTTTAAAATTGAAAGTGTTCTATATGAAGCTGGGTATGATGGGTCTTTAGGTATTACAGCCACAAAAGCTTTATTCCAGGATGTTGGTGCTTCCCCTCCTTTTTAAATACTGGTTAAACAAATCCTTCCACATCTTTATCACTTTTGTCACTGCTAGCTTCCAAACTTCCACAGGACTGCTATCTATTCCTAGAGATTTTCCTGCAGATTGATTTATACGTCGCAGTTTTTTGTCTCATCTCCTCTTCTCCTGTTAATTGTTGAGCCTCATGGCATACTTAAGTCTTCCATAAATATTTCCATTTGTACTTTTTCATCATTTCCATATTCCTCTGCTTTATACAAATTTTCATAAAATTTCTGAAACATCTTTAATACGTCTATAGGGTCTCTGATTATTTCTCTTGTTAAAGGTTCCCAATGTTTGGCAACAACCCTTTCTACTTTGTTACCCAAGTCGTCATTCTAAGAGTTTTTGTGCTCTGAAGTTATTATCAAACCGCATTTAAGAGCAGTCTTCCTAAACTCATACATATTACCAAGGTACTCCTTTATTTTCTCCTTGGCACTTTGCATTGTGCCTGTTCTTGTTCTGTGAGATTTCCCTTGTTCTGTAATATTCAGCCTTTGTAACTCCTTCTAAATAGTACTAGTCACTTAACTATGTCATGTTTTTATTTTATTTCTACCTTATTTTTAAACTCCACTTTCATTTTATCCCACTGACCAAGTATAACTTCTGAAGAAATTTCTGTGTTCCACTACCCATTCCTTAAATCCCTGTCTTTTTAACAGGTAGGGGGAAGTGCCATTGTCTCATTTTTACTTCATTATCCTGCATTTTGTAGGTGTATCAAAGCTTTCAACTAAATGCACAAATTCCTTTAAAAATTTTAGTCTAGCCCAGTTATTGTACCTTGGGGAATAATATACTGAAATTACATGTTCCATACTAAATATTTTCACGTTTTCAGAAATGTTATATTCTCCCTTCTAGAACCTCCAGATACATCTTCAGTATTGCAAATGAAGTTCCTGTCCACATCTGTAAGTAATATTCCCTGCTGAAAGCTGATGATCTCTCCCAAAATTTTCTTAGGCTCTGTAACAGTTTCAAGTGGAAATGCATATCAGTGTAATCCTCCCTTACAAGCAGCTCCTTACTACCACAAACCTGCCATTATTATCTTTGCCCCCTCTTCTGTCATTATTGGAGCTATTTTAGCAATTAGTTTAAATACTCTCCATTTCCTTTGTCACTAATATTCTGCTGAACGTCCATCTTGAAATCTGTTTTTATCAAATTCACATGCTTTCTTCTTTCCAAATGCGTCTCCTGTAGCATTGCTATTTGCACTGCGCTTTAATTAATATAATTCAGTACTTTTACCTTTTTGTCTATACATGCGAGACCATTCATGTTCCAAAATGTGTTTAGTGTAGCCACTATGGTAAGAAGTTATTATTCCCACCTGTTATAAATGACAGTTTTTTTTAAATGTCTATTTCCAGCTTTTGTGTTACATGTACCCACTAATGTTTTGTACGGTCATCTTTGTACAACTGTTTCTTCTCATCTCTATTTGAACCCATGTCATATTTTACAAGCATTTTGTTTTAATTAAAACTGTTTAATAAAAAAAAACCCTCATAACACCCACATAGTCTTTTAATCAATTAATTTAAAACACACACACAACTATGTACGTCTTCAGATAATGAAGCTTCACCTTCCTCCCACCCATCCCTACTTCCTCTAGATTTATACTTCCTGTAATCCCACCCCCTAAATTCCAGACCTGTACACCTCCCTACTTACTGTCCCCTCCCCCTTCCCTACCTCCCCTTCTCCAAATACTGAACTCCACCCATCACCTATTCTTAATATTTAATACTGTCCCACATTGCCCTCTTAATCTAACTATGTACCACACACCACATCTTTCATCAACCTTACTCGTTCTTACTACTATACTATCTGTATCCACCTCCACTCATTCTAAAATTTATATTTCACCCCCACAATCCTCAATACTTAACACTCACTCACATGCTGACAAAACTAGCTACTCTAACATTTCTCCATCCCGATTAGTAAACAACATCCTATGCTTAGCCAAACCACACATCACCCTCACTACCAATAAACTGAAATTAACACTACGTTATCCACAGTGACCATCACTTAAAAAGCACCAGACACCCACACACACACACACACACTACTCCCTCTCCTTGTGGTATTATCCCAATGTGGAGATGTTCACCCCAAACATGGACCAAATAACTTACCCAAAACCTCCCACAGCCCTAAAGCCCATAATTTATACTTTGTAACTCTCAATGCTCTAAGCCTTTGCAACAACATCACATAATTCCAGTCATGGCTGAGCCACCACTCTCCAGACATAATAGCAGTAACTGAAACATGGCTTAAAGCACATATACTACACTCTGAAAATCCTTCCACTAGGCTACAACATTATAAGCAAAGATAGGATCCAGAAAAAAGGAGGGGGCGTAGTTCTAATATATAGAGACTCCTTAACAATAAATATTCATCCAACTCCTGTCCCCACTTTCAGTTGTCTAGAAATCTTACTGGCATCCCTCCATATAAATAGTTCAAAATCATGAGACCAGCAAACGGTGGCTGTAATAATCAGAACCTTTTATTTCGTGCAAAAGCTATTTCTTCCCACAATATTTACTTCCCTGGAAGTGCGACTGACGTAATCCCTGGGGTGAATTTCCTTTCTCTCGTCCAGTCGTCAAGGTTCCTTTTGAAGAGAGCCAAAGAGGTGCTCTGCTTGACATGTATGTGCAGTGTATTCCAGAGTCTGGGGAATCTCTGGGATAGGAACCTATCCCCCCAGCATGTTTTGTTTTTTGTGATGACAAGGGTTAGATCCCTGGAGCGTGTGGCTCTGAGGGATTGGGATTTCTTTGTGTAGCATGTCCAACAGCTGTGGGTTTGACATGGCCTTGTATGTTAAGCAGAGATTGCCTCTGAGTAGACGATGTGCGACATAGTATAGCTGGAGTTTAAGGCGGTCAGTGTAGGGCATCTGCTTTAGGCCTGTGATTCGTTTAGTGAGGAATTTCTACGGCCTTTCCAGTTGTTGCAGATGTCTTGAGAGGTACATACCTAACTGGGCATTGTCTTCTATAATTGGTCTAATGAGGGATGAGTACAGTGGGGCAATGACCTCCTTTTTTCTGGATGAAAAGCCCTTGGTGATAGTGTGCCACATAGAAGGATTTCCTGACTGTTGTGGCAATGTGGTTATCGAAGGTGAGACCACTGTCCACCTTTGACCCTAAGTCTCTTATCACACTTTTGGTGTTTAGTGTACTGCCACCTATGTGGTAATTCACGTGTACATGTTTTTTTCCCCAAAGTGGATAACTATACATTTGTTGGCATTGAGCTTGAGCCCATGGCTCTGGCAGCAAGCATCCGTTTCTGTAAGGCCCTTTTGTAGAGGATCTATATCATTTGAGGATTCAGTAATGGCTCCCAGTTTGCAGTCATCTGCAAACTTTGTTAGACAGAGTCACTTAGTGTTGGCCTGTACTTCAGAGAAGTAGATGCCAAACAAGAGCGGTCCCAGGACTGAACCCTGAGGTACTCCCCCTGTCACTTGTCTGGAGCTGGATTTGGAGTCTGCTACTTTTACAGTGTGGGTTCTGTCAGTAGGCCAGTTGGCAACCCATCGAGTGACGTAGGGATTAATGCCCAGCTTAGTAAGTCTATCTATGATTCCAGAGTGGGGGATGGTGTCAAAGGACTTGGGAGGTCCAGATAGGCTGTGTGGACCGCCTTACGCTCATCCAAGGCTCTGGAGACTGATTCGAAGAAGTCAGTCAGGTTTAGGAGACAAGATCGGCCCTTCATGAACCCAAACTAGGTGGGGTCCAGTATTTGAAGGTTGCCAATGTCTTTGTTTATAAGTTCCATGATAATAAGTTCCATGGCCTTGCAGATCAGGCTCATCAGACTGATGGGGGAGTGGTAGTTCCTGGGATCCAAGGTGGATCCCCCCTTCTGGAGTGGGATAACTGTAGCTGTGTGCCACTCAGTGGGCACAAAGCCTGAGGTGAGGCTATATTAGACTGGATCTTAGTATCCCATCCTCACTACTATACCAATACCAGTACCCTCCCTAACACCCTAAGCGACCACCTACCTGCATACACCCACAGAACCCATTTACACTTCCCCAAACTTCACACATACAAATCAATCGGGAACCTCGCCCACTTTAACCAAGAAACATTCAGAACTACCCTTCAAGCTCATAACTGATCCCTGTTAAAATTACTACCCCTAGATGATGCGCATACCTCTCAACCTGGAAGCATCAAAAATCTGGACAACGCCCATGAGAAATGGGTACAAATCTGTATGCAGATTAACATAAAATGTGCATACATAATCATGTGACCCCACCCACTCCAATGGGATTGTGGGATACCAACTTTTAAACGCAAGCTGAAGGACAGACAACCAAAATATGATCATGAAACAAAATAAGAACAGTAGTGTTTTATTTATATTAATATTTGAACTTGTATAAAACTAAAATAAAGTTTTCTTGTATAAAAATAAAATTTATTGTCTTGTACTAATTAGTCTACTTATTTACAACACATAAGGGAAGCCCTGGCCATGACCAGAAGCCAGTTAAATCTTTGGCGTATTGTACAGAGGTGCTCCCTACTGCATGACAGTGTGGCAAATGTACTTATATTTTTTTAAGGTATTCTGTAGCATTTCTGTAGTGTATGATGAATTTTGTGTTTAAGGGAGACGGTACTCTAGCTTAGCAATTAGCATTTGGATTCCTACAACTACTATTTGTTTCTGTCATTAACAGGTATATGAACCTGTAGGCAAATTTCAGGTAATTAATAATTTTGTTAGCTCTCAGGTCTATGTGCTAAGCATACCTCTCAACTGTCCATGATTCTGACTCAAAATTTTAGCTATCCCCCTCTTAAAACTGATGACATTTGAAAAAAAGGTGGTGAATTACACTTAAATAATTATAATTACTAGAGAAGTAGATTTTGTTTACTTCAGAAAATGCACATTAATTCACATTCTCTAATTCTGTCAATGTCAGAAGTTAATAACACTAACACTCCCAAATCCTTATCAGGAAGTAATCCCAGGTATCTTTGCTGAGTGACTGTTGGAATGAAATCTGTTGTGAGTCATTTATCTGTATTGAGTTAGCCTTGGGATTTGCTGCAGGTAGCTACAAAGTCCTCACTGCACTTCATCTAGTTCCAAGATTGTCTAAACTCTTGTGTAAGCTGCTTTGGTGTCTAGTGATAGAACAGGAGTTTGAACTGAGAAGGATTATACTGTTAGGGTAAAGACGAGTTAGTAGATGGAACACTGAAAGGTAGATATTGACAAGCAAAGAAAATAATAAAGGTATCAAAGCTGAGTTCTGTTGAACTCCTCCTTGGAAAGAGTGCCATTCACACTTGTGCAGTTAATGTGGAAAGTCTTTCCATTTATATACGGTCAATCACTGTAAAGCATAATAAAAAAAATCATACTGAAATGGGGTGTGTAACAGAATAGTATGTCTGACCTTTCTGGAATACTCCAGACCAGTAAGGAAACGGTAAAGTAACTTTTGATGTTAAGTTGTCTATCTCGCCTTCATTCTTGCTGGATGGGTTC
The DNA here is from genome assembly GCF_019279795.1 of Protopterus annectens. Taxonomy (NCBI): domain Eukaryota; kingdom Metazoa; phylum Chordata; order Ceratodontiformes; family Protopteridae; genus Protopterus; species Protopterus annectens. The sequence goes on along the minus strand of NC_056744.1, from coordinate 877,526,146 downwards.
GGAGCCGAACCTCGGCTCCGACTCTGCCACTCTAAAAGCTCGAGAGCTAGTTCCACCGGCACAAGGCTCCCCTATATCCCACGATGCTAGGCGGTAACTCCCCAGATCTCGTTTGCCGCTATAGCGATCGAGGTGCTCTTCAACCGGCTCGTCAGGTTAGTTGTTAAGACTAAGTTTAATCTTAGATAGACCCACTTTTAAGTTGTTTTTTCTTCATTATTTTCTAAATTAGGTAGTTTCCTACCATTCCTTTCCAATTTTTCCCCTTCTTTCCAAAACTCACTAGAGTTCTGCCCTTGGGCCCTTAGGCCCAGTCCCTCCCTTCCTAGTAGTTGGAGTGACTGTGTTTTGTAGGTATTTAATTTTCTAAATTACTTACTAATTTAATTTAATTTAAATTTCAATAAGTGTAATTGGTGTGTGTGTGTGAGTATGTGATTACACTTTTCTTCTTTAGAGATGTCTAAGGAATCAAAGGTCTCAGGCTTTAAGAAGTGTGACTCGTGCTGTCAGAAGATGTCTCTGACAGACGGTCACACTTCTTGTGTATACTGCCTGGAACCTTTGCACCTGCAGGACTCGTGTGCTGTTTGCCATGGCTTCAGCCCTAGAGTCCTGCAGGAGCGTAAAAATAAGGTCATTCTAAGGGGCTTATTGAAGCCTGAGGGTCCCCCGACTCAATCTTCGGGGAAACCCTCGAAGCCTACCAGACCATCAGCTCCGGTATCTGAGTCGTCTTCTGGGGCTTCGAAGGCTGTTCGAATATCTGCTCCGGCTGGAGCCGATGATTCTCAAACTCATGTCTCTACTATTTCCTCGGCTCCGGCCGGAGCCGAGGTAGACACTGGTGAGTCGGCTCCGATCAGATTGTCGGAACCGACCTCCAGAAAAAGGTCCCGGTCACCATCTATCGGCTCCGTTCATTCGGCTCCAGCATCACCATTATTGTCTGAACGGAGCCATAGATCTCACTCCTCTAGGTCGTCGAGACTATCAGATCACTACCTTCAGAGGGTAGTGAGTCGACTTCTTAAGTCCGAGGCACTGGCCCAGATGCTATAAAGCCCGACTCAGCAGTCGATGGCTAATCCCATCACTCAGAATGTTCCTCCTCTGACTCCCTTGAGTTCGGAGCCGGGGCGGCTCGGACCCGAGACTGTGGCTGCGTCGGAACCGATACCATTGTCTTCAGTACCGTCGTCTGCTCCGATATCTTCCTTGGAGGTATCTCAGCGCCGGACTTCCCTCGTCGGCTCCGAGGGGGCGAGTGGCATCGGACCCTTGTCCAACCCCACTCTCCCTCTCGGTGCTTCGGCGCTGGTGAGTTCGGCTCCGACATCGGCCTCAGAGCCATCACTGTCGGTGCCAGGGGAGGTTTCCAGCTTTTCGGAGCAGAGACCTCTGGCTCTGCCTGACCGGGGTGCTTTCGAGGTCATGAGGAGCGTGTTAGAACCTGGTTCAACTCCACAGTCGGCTCCATCTGCCCCTCCCTCCACGGTGCCTCCGGTGATTTCTGCTCACTCCCTCATCCCGGATCGTGAGCCAGCTCTTCAAGTATCCCCAGTGGGGATCTCCTCCTCTTCCGAGGCCTCTCCTGACCCGGTAGGAGAGCCTCCTAGGAAGAGGCAGTGCAAGAGGAAGCACATCGACTCCCCTGAGTCTGTCACCTCTGACACTGATTTAGAGGATTCTGAAGGTTCCCCTCATTCCCCCTCTGAAGATGTCTCTTTTGCAGACATCCTCGAGATCTTAAAACAGAGGGGGATTTGGCCAGCCCTCAACCCTTCAGAGGATGAATCAGTGTATCTTGAGGCATTTGGCTCTCGCCCTTCCACCTCCTGGGTGTCCCCTCCCTTTGACCCCCTTATGCAAGTGGTGGCAAAGAAGGCCTGGACGGCTCCTGACTCTGTGGACCCCACCCCCAGGAGACCATCAAAATTTATCACTGCCCCCAAGGACAAGGAATTCCTGACCAAAGGCGTCTCTGTGGATGCTATGGTGGTGGCTGCGGCCACCAAGAAGGAGCTAGCTGATCCTTCAGTGCCTGTCCATCCTCCTAACAAGGAGTCTAGGACCATGGACAGGTACGGGAAGCAGATGTTCTCGTCAGCGACCTTTTCTATGCGCTCGCTGAATTACCTGCGTCATTTCACTCGTCTCCAGAGAGATTTGCTCAAGGAAGCGAGCGAAATGTTAAAGGATCCAACAGCTGCGGGTTTTCAGGATAGGATGAACTCTCAGCTGGCGACCCTCAACTCAATAGTTAACTCCTCCATGCGCCTCCTTTCGTATGCGGCGGATGGAGCGAGTAGAGCGGCAGGTACAGGTGTGGCCTTACGTCGGCACGCCTGGATGCGGCTATGTAATTTTGCGGACCCTTTCAAGGCGTCCTTCACTAATTCCCCGTTTGATGGATCATCCCTCTTTGGTCCTCAAGTGAAGGAAACCCTGACTAGGTGTGAGACTGAAGGCAAGACTCTCTCTGCCGTGGGAGTCCGTTTTTCTACTCCTTCTAGGCCTTACCCCAAAGGCCAGAAGGGGGGAAAGATGTGGTTCCGCAAACAATCTCAGGGAGTTTTGTCTGACGCACAGAGTCTGTTCCCCACTAGAGGCAGAGGGGGGGAACAATAATGGTAGACGCCGTCCTAGAGGCAGAGGGGGCCCGCAGAATCAGAGCAGTCGAGAAACCTTCTCCGACAAGCCCTTTCAGCATCCCTGAGGGGTTGCCCGACTGTCCACCTTCGGAGGCAGTTGGGGGAAGATTATCTCTGTACCCAAAAGCCTGGCTATCCCTAACTCAAGACAAGTGGGTACAGTCTATCATTTCCGAAGGCTACAGAATCCCATTCTTTCTCATTCCAAAGCAATCCAAAAAATCCCTTCCAGACATTCCACCCAGTCAAAGGGAGCAAGCAGCACTAGAAATTTCAAAGCTGCTGCTTGCAAAAAGAGCCATTCAACCAGTTCCAGCAGACCAACAAGGATCCGGAATCTACTCCAAATTCTTTTTGGTTCCAAAGAAAACAGGGGACTGGAGACCCATTTTGAATCTCAGCAACTTGAACAAGTTTGTCAAGAAAACAAAATTTTAGATGGTCACGCTGCAGTCCATTCTACCCCTTTTGGGGAGGGACAACTGGATGTGCTCTATAGATCTCCAGGATGCGTACTATCACATCAGAATGAGTCGACGCTCCAGGAGATTCCTCCGCTTCAGGCTGGGAACCAGTCATTTCCAATTCAGGGCCCTGCCCTTTGGACTCGCTACAGCCCCCCGAGTGTTTACCAAATGCATGGCAGTGGTCGCCTCTCATCTGAGACGACAAGGATTCCAAGTGTTTCCGTATTTAGACGACTGGCTCCTTACAGCCCCCAGCAAGCATCTTCTGCTTCTTGCCAGAGACTACACTTTTCACACATGTCAAACACTAGGCATTTCAATAAATTACAAAAAGTCTGTCTTGTCGCCTTGTCATGTTATTATCTTCATAGGTGCAAATCTAGACACAGTCAACATGTCAGCCACACTCACAGACCAGAGAATAGCAGACATACACAGACAAGTCTCCCTTGTCTTGCAGAGCAACAAGATCGAAGTCAGACTGATCCTAAAGGTATTAGGGATAATGGCGGCTGCTATCCCTCTCCTCCCTTTAGCCCGATTTCACATGAGAATTTTACAATGGATGCTCTTCACACAATGGTCATACCAACAACTTCCAATGTCCCATTCCATTGCGATAACACAATCGTGCAGGAATCATCTTTCTTGGTGGATCACATCCCCCCAACTCTTTTCTGGGGAGACCCTTTGTTCCTCCCCCTCCGGTTGCTACTCTGACAACGGACACCTCCCTGATCGGATGGGGAGGGGGCATTACCAGGGCAGGACGGTCCAGGGCACGTGGCAACCTTTCGAACGCCACTTGCACATAAATGTTCTAGAGATGAGAGCAGTGCTTCTAGCGTTGCAAGCCCTACAAGACTCTCTTCCCAAAGGAACTATAGCAATTCAGACAGACAAATATGTCTGTAGTGTGGTACATCAACAAACAAGGTGGAACCAGATCCTACCCCCTATGTCGAGAGGCACTCAGACTGTGGCAATGGGCGATTTCTTCTCGGCGGTTTCTGTTAGCAATGCACATTCCCGGAAGTCCAATGTGATTGCGGACAAATTGAGCAGAGCTATTCTCATGCCTCACGAGTGGTCTCTGAAGAATTCAGTGTTGGAGAAAGTTTTTCGAAAGTGGGGCCGGCCTTGCTGCGACCTTTTCGCTACTCATAAGAAAACAAACCTCCTGCACGGTAGCAATTGCAAGGCTCAGGAAACAAACTCAGTCAGGAACCAAAGAATCAGAGCCAGCAAACAGTGACTAGAATGAAATTTTGTATTGAATAAACAAAATCACAGCATATTGCAGCAGTTACAAACCGGTTTCGGCTGGCAAAGCACAGCCTTCTTCAGTGTACAAGAAAATCATGACATACAAAAGCTGTATATATACAATAAACAAGCATCCTATTGGCTGAGTCCTAAAGGTGTTCATTAAGTCCCGGGGGGAACAACCCTCCCAGTCTAATAATCCATTTCTTTTCTTTTATATATAATATGGAATGCCATCCAGTTTTGTTTGCCCTATTCCCTAAAATCATATCAATAACAATAAAGTTGAACTTGCATGTTGGATGAACAAGTGTATGTTTATAGAGAGCATTGTGCATCCTTTTTTGTTTGATGTTACTGATGTGTTCAGAGATACGTATTCTGAGAGGTCTGGACGTTTGTCCAACATAAAATGAACCACAATTAGAAGAGGCCAAATAGATGATCCAATCACTGGAACAATTTGGAAAAAACTTCACATCAAAAACTTGGGGGCAGTTACGACTAGAAAATTGTTTGGACTTGTTAATATATTTGCAATTATTGCAATGTCCACATGGAAAACAACCATGTAGCGGTTCACCAGAAAGTGTTGTTTGTACCAAATCATGTGTATTATTGTCCCTGTGTTTATAATGATTGAAGAAAGAATTAAGGTTTTTGCCTTTCCTGTAAGAAAAAAGGCAATTATCAGGGATAATGCTGTTGATGTCCAAATCACATTGTAAAATGTTCCAATGCCTCCGTACACTTTGAAGGAGGCGGTTGGAATTATGAGCATATGTAGTCGTGAATCTGAGAGGTTGGGATGGTTTGGAAGCATGTGTCTTATATGTAAGTAAGTCCATTCTCTCCATAGAACAAACATATCTTGGTCAGCAAACTAAGGGTTTATGAGGAGGAACTGTTCTTTAAGAAATCATTAAATAATGTGGCCTCAGATTTACGTAAGCTTGACACTGAACTTAAATCCAGAAAAAACAAAAAGTTCACCAGGGACCAGGAGGATTACAAAAGGGGCACCCCATTTTTATCTAGTTCTAAACATGTTAGGTTTTCTACTATTCCATTTAAATCCACTAATAAGAGGAAACGACCAAGATCAATCTTAAGAAGGCATGAGATGCAGACTACTTCCTCTTTTGAGGATACCTCTTCATGCACTGACAATGAATCTACAGCAGTCTCAGGGTCACCAACCCCAAAAAGAACACCAGGGTTAACCCCTTTAGGCCTAAAATCAAGCGGGGTGGACGTAAACACCGCAGAAATAGAGAACATTCAGGGTCTTCTGAACATTGCATTGGCGAAATGAATATCTCATATCACAATGTTTTAAATTTGTCAGAATTTGAATTATCTCAGACTCAGATTAGAATGTTAAATAAAGGCCTTACATTCATTCCAGGTTTTACTGTGTCCGAGGAATCATTTGCTCAGGATGTTGTTAATTTTTGTTGTCTTTTGAATTTAAAGTTGTTTTTTGGTGACACTGACTCCACTTATGATCATGATAGATTTACATACCACAGATCCAATTTCTCACCACCAATGCATCAGATGGTATTGCAGTTTCAGAATAGCGTACTCAAGGATTTACACTTTTTGGGTTCAGACATTCCATTAAAACATAATAATTTATCTTTTGATGAAAAACAAGCTATTCTGGAACTCCAAAATAATAGGGAAATTGTTATTATTACAGCTGACAAAGGTGGTGCTGTGGTCGTCCTAAATTGGGTTGATTACGACAATGAAGCTATGCGACAACTTAATGATCAAAGATATTACTCGCTCATGTCCATAGACCCAACTAACATGTTTAGTAAACAAATTGAGAGGTATTTGCAACAAGCTAGGGAGGAGGCTATCATAACCAATGATATTATGAATCAACTTTTGGTTCATGATCCCACTAATCAATACATTTACTTTCTGCCAAAAATTCACATAGATCTTCTCACCCACCAGGCAGACCAATTGTATCTGGTAGAGGATATATTACCGAACCCCTTTCATTATTTTTGACCAAACATCTAAAACCTTTGTTACCTAATATTCGATCACGTCTACAGGATACAACAAACTTCCTACAGATTGTTTCCGATACACAGCTTGAGCCAAGTTGGTTATTATGTACTTTGGATGCAAGTGCCCTGTATACTAACATTCCACACCAAGATGGACTTAATGCACTAGCTTATTGGCTCGAAGTCTCAAACCTATACAGTTCAGACTTCAATACCTTCTTGGTTGGTCTATCACAATATGTTCTCACAAGTAATGTTTTTTATTACAAGGAACAATGTTTTTGGCAAACCAAAGGGACAGCCATGGGGGCCTCTTTTGCCCCTATATATGCTGATCTCTTCATGGCCTTTGTGGAGAACCATATCATATATGACAGGGACAGAAACATCTTTTTGTCACAGATTGATATATGGAGACGTTATCTTGAAGATGTTTGGTTGGTATGGAAGGGAGATGAAGGTTCTTTAATGGAATTTGTTACTTAAACAACAATGTTTGGGGTCTGCATTTCACTGTTAGTTTTGATAGGGACACCATTACATTTTTGGATGTATTAATCCAGAGGGCCCCGGATCATACTCTGTCTACAGAGATATACAGAAAGTTCCCAGAATACAATTCCATCCTACATGCCTCTAGTTACCATCCACCTCACATAGCACGTAACATCCCTAAGTCACAATTTATACGTGCTAAACGTATCTGCTCAGATGAGACTACTTATTTGAAACACAAATCTGACATAACTACCAGATTCAAATTTCATGGGTACAGAAGTGGTGACATATCTATGGCTAGTAACAAGGTTTGTTCTATGGAGAGAATGGACTTACTTACATATAAGACACATGCTACCAAACCATCCCAACCTCTCAGATTCACGACTACATATGCTCGTAATTCCAACCGCCTCCTTCAAAGTGTACGGAGGCATTGGAACATTTTACAATGTGATTTGGACATCAACAGCATTATCCCTGATAATTGCCTTTTTTCTTACAGGAAAGGCAAAAACCTTAATTCTTTCTTCAATCATTATAAACACAGGGACAATAATACACATGATTTGGTACAAACAACACTTTCTGGTGAACCGCTACATGGTTGTTTTCCATGTGGACATTGCAATAATTGCAAATATATTAACAAGTCCAAACAATTTTCTAGTTGTAACTGCCCCCAAGTTTTTGATGTGAAGTTTTTTTCAAATTGTTCCAGTGATTGGATCATCTATTTGGCCTCTTCTAATTGTGGTTCATTTTATGTTGGACAAACGTCCAGACCTCTCAGAATATGCATCTCTGAACACATCAGTAACATCAAACAAAAAAGGATGCACAATGCTCTCTATAAACATACACTTGTTCATCCAACATGCAAGTTCAACTTTATTGTTATTGATATGATTTTAGGGAATAGGGCAAACAAAACTGGATGGCATTCCATATTAAATATAAAAGAAAAGAAATGGATTATTAGCCTGGGAGGGTTGTTCCCCCCGGGACTTAATGAACACCTTTAGGACTCAGCCAATAGGATGCTTGTTTATTGTATATATACAGCTTTTGTATGTCATGATTTTCTTGTACACTGAAGAAGGCTGCGCTTTTCGCTACTCCCCAAAACAGCAAGTGCGACTATTTTTTCACCCTCATTCCCCAACCAGGCCACCCCAGCAGGGACGCTCTAGTCCACGATTGGCCCCAGGGACTTCTGTATGCTTTTCCTCCCTTCCCACTGATATCTCAACTAATACAGAAAGCCATCACTCAGAAAGCTTCCATGATCCTCATTGCCTCTTACTGGCCTCGACAGGTTTGGTTCCCATTTCTCCACCGTTATCTGTTGGAGCAACCTTGGCATCTGGACCCAGTTCCAGACCTCTTGACCCATCAGTCGGGTCAGTTGCACCACTCCCTCCCTTCTCTGAACCTCACAGCGTGGTTCCTCCAATTCCAACTCTAGCCAGGCTTCCTCTAATATCTCACTCAGTTCGAGATATTTTGATAGCCTCTCATAAATCTTCCACTCGGAAGATTTATCATAGTAAGTGGAAACGTTTTTCCTGTTGGGCAGTCAAAGGATATAGATCCTTTCACTGCTTCCATTCAATCAGTTTTAGACTTTCTGGCCGAACTTTTCCACTCAGGTTCGTCTCAGTCTACCATCAAAGTTCAATTGGCAGCAATATCGAACTTTCATGTTGGAGTCTCAGAGTCCTCCATTATGTCTCACAAACTCTGCAAAGCCTTTTTAAAGGGAGTTTTTCTCCTCAAACCACCTATCAGGGATCCTCCTCCTCAATGGGATCTCAACTTGGTTCTAGCGCCTTTAATTCTTCCCCCCTTTGAACCTGCGGCTTCATGCTCAATGAAGTTACTATCTTGGAAAACACTCTTTTTGGTAGCTATTACTTCAGCCAGAAGAGTCTCTGAACTCCATGCTCTGTGTAGTCGATCCCCTTATCTCTTGTTTCATAAGGATAGGGTGTCCTTACATACTAACCCGTCCTTTTTGCCTAAGGTAGCTTCACCGGCAAATTTGAATCAAACCATTGATCTTCCGGTGTTCTTTCCTAACTATTCGAACCGATCAGAACAAAAATTACATTGGTTAGATGTTCATCGTCAACTTGGGTACTATTTAGACAGGACCAAACAATTCAGGAAGTCTGATCAACTGTTTGTTTCCTATGCAGAAGGTAGAATGGGCCTTCCAGTTTCTAAGGTATCTCTTTCTAGATGGCTTACTTCATTGATCACCTTTGTGTATGGGATCAGAGATCAACAATTGACAACCAAACCTAGGGCTCATTCAACTAGAGCTTTAGCCACATCTGTAGCTTTCCAAGACAGACTGCCTATTGATTTGATTTGTTCTGCAGCTACTTGGGCTTCTCCCCATACTTTCATTTCCCATTATAAGTTGGACTTAGCCTCTAGGGACCGAGCCAACTTTGGTTCCACTGTACTTAAGAGTCTGTTCCGATAGGCCACCCGGGACAAGGTGCTAGGGACGCGGTCCCATCCAGCAAGAATGAAGGCGAGATAGACAACTTAACATTTAGAAGTTATGTACCTACCATAACGTTCCATGTTAGTTGTCTTCTTCTCGCCTTCTTTCTTATGCTCCTCCCTCCTTCCCCTAGCCTGGACAGACCTAGAGGAGTTTGTTTTGTGACCTTTTTATCCTTTTCCATATAATGGAATTTTTCTAGCTGGGCCTAGCTTACAAACGAGATCTGAGGAGTTACCGCCTAGCATTGTGGGATATAGGGGAGCCTCGAGCCGGTGGAACTAGCTCTCGAGCTTTTAGAGTGGCCGAGTCGGAGCCGAGGTTTGGCTCCGAACCCATCCAGCAAGAAAGAAGGTGAGAAGAAGACAACTAACATGGAACGTTATGGTAGGTACATAACTTCTAAATTTATAACCACCACCACCACCCTAAAAAAATCATTTGATAGTACTATCTCTCTAGCACCTCTTCCTGTAAACAAATTGAATTCTTCCATTAACACTATTTACCATTACAATAGTAGTTTAAATGTTTTTGCAGATACCCTTCTCACCTCTTGAGAGTAAATGCTTAATTCATGGATTCCGTATTTGTATATATATATATATATAAACAAACAGTACCGTTTGCCACACTCAAATAATGTTATCATACCTCATCATAATTCTCAGCCTCTGAGCATTAAAACTCACAGCCCTGGAATTTAAAAATCAAAACATGATCAGAAAGAAGAGGACTTTATTTTTTTACGAAAGAGGCACTTTATATACTAATGAATCCTTGCATAAGTTTATTTTAATTACTTAATGTGTGTACTGATAAACAGGCTGACTTTATGAAAAAAATCGTAAATCCAGAAGGAGAGAGGCTAAATTTAAGGGACAAAACCATGTCTATGTGTAAATCATAGCAGCTGAGAGGTATGAGTGCCATTTAATTCTGAGCAAACAGAGACAGACAACCTTTCAAACATTTATGGCCCTAGGAACAGGATATGTTTCTGCTATCAAAAAATTCAAAGACCAAGATACACTAGAAGCTCAGTGTATTCTTGCTGATGCATTTAGGATCATTAAAAATCGATGCACCATTAACTGAGTAATTATTATATGAATGAAAGAGTGCTTCCCCCGCCATTACACTACATAACTGTAATACTGTGCATACAAGCTGCTTCAAAGCCACTGCTTATGTACCCTGTCACTTGTGTAATGCAACTCCCACAGAGTTCATATACTTGTGCTAAATGAAAATAAAATACAGTGGACTCGGTGCAAGAAAAAAAATACATTGTTCGACTTTGTGTAATTATGCTTATGTGGGTGAACTACATAGTACATTTTTTAATGCACCAAGACAAACTTTCCTCAACTCTCATGCTGGTGCAAAAAAACAGTGGTAATGATTCAACGATAATGCACTTTTCTCATCATGGTAATTTAAAACATTACTTACTGCAGAAAGCAAATAGTCCAAACATAAATTATTTTGACTCTGAAACAAATTATATTTTGCCCTGAACTGCAAGTTTTTTTTTGGGGGGGTGACATATTATATTAGGCATCTGTGAGTTACAAAAAACACTTTTATAAACAGCAACACTTTACAGGACTGCAAAGTACCAGCCCCACAGACAACAATATCCATATTAATTGCTTAGTTTGCAGAAAGCTAACAGTTCTATGATCACATTTGCTTTAACTGTATTGCTCCCAGCACTCACTGTTCAGACAAAATTCTCTGAATGAAAACTCTTTTCAAAGGGAGCGTGAAAACTTTATTCCATCCAACTCAGCGTCTGGAAAACAGGGAACCGTGTAGTCTCTTACCTGATACTCTTGCACTGGAAACAATATTAGTAATCCCAAAGTGAAGGTGTAACTGCTTCTTAAAATACTCTAAGGTGAGGGGACCACCAAAACATCAGCCAAGTAAGTCATCATAGTTCGTGAACCCATTCATTCCCATATGGCATATATCCTAAATGCATGAATCGACGTTGCACTTTTCATAGCAAGCTCACTCAGTCACATCTCATAATCTAGTAGACTAATCACTCAGCCCAGAGCAGCCCTCAGCCGAATTCTGACAGACTGGCAGACTGCTCACGAAGCTGCCGTCACCGCGCACACCTCCATGCAATGACGTCAGCCCTAAAAAAAATACGAAAAAAAATTAGGGGTGTCACTTGGAAATCATGTCACCCCATTATTTGGACCTCAAAACCTGGAAACAACCAAATGATTCAGTACAGTTGAGAGGTATGATGATGCTGTACAATACTTTAACAGCATCATCTTGAACACACTAAATAGCCTAGCACATCTTCATACCAAACACTCAAAACCAAACCATGTACCATGGTTGACAAAGCATACCAAACAAACCCTCTTGGCCAGAGACAAAGCTTGGAAACTTTGAAAAAAAAATGCAGGACCATAGAACATGAACTAAACTATAAAAAACTTATAAGTTATAAGAAAATCTACTTCTCCTCTAAACTTTCCTCCCAAAATACAAACCCTAAAAAATTCTGGAAATCCGTATCCTCCCTTCTGAATCCAGGTAACATTCAAAATCTATCACCCACTCCTGACAAAAACCCTCTCCAGATAGCCCATATATTCAATAACCACTTGATTGACACCATCCAAAAACCTAATCAAGGACTCTCCTTCTAAAATAAATCCCATCTCTAGTATTACCCCCACTGATCCCCTATCCCCCACAAATAATTCACTAGTTAATCTTTCTCATTCCAACCCATGCCTACATCCCTAGTTCAAAAATTACTAACCAAATTAAAACCCTGCTCACTCTCTGCTGTTAAGTTACCACCAGAATACTTACAACTAGCAGTCAAGGCTATAGCCTACCCAGTCATCATTCTTATTAACCGCTGTATCACTGAATAATATGTTTAATTACTATGGAAAAAATCCATTATTACCCCACTTCACAAAGGAGGTAATGCCCATGATCTCTTAAAGTACCAACCCATCTCCATTCTCTCCCCACTATCAAAAATCCTAGAAAAATGTATTCAGACCCAACTATTCAGTCACCTCATCAGTAATAACCTCTTCTCTCCCACACAACATGGCTTCCACCCAGGCCATAGTACAACCTCAGGTTTACTCTCCTTTACTGATGTTGTGAATAAAGCACTTGATGCTGGTTTACCCATTTCTGTACTCCTGCTAGACCCCTCAAAATCTTTGAACACCTTATCTCACCCTAAGCTTTTGCAACAGCTAGACATACTGGGTTGCTCTCAGAGTAACAACATGGTTTTCCTCCTACCTAAACAACAGACGACAATCAGTTAAATGGTAAAACCAACAATCTGATTACCTTGCAAAACACAGGTGTCCCACAAGGATCCATTTTAGGACCACTACTCTTCAATATATTCATTAATGATCTAAATAAAGCCTCCCATCAAAGCATACTAATTCAGTATGCACATGATTCAAGTATCCTCTCATCCTCCAATAATTTCTCTAACCTCCAAAAAATCACCCAAGATGCCTTCTTCTCTATAGAAACTTGGCTGAATGACTCTCAACTAATGCTTAACCCCAAAAAAACTAAGCTGTTGTTCTCATCAAAACCTCCAACTAAAGAATTCAACAATTTCTCACATAACAAAACTGAAAGAGAACAGGCACCCACAAAACTCATATGAATGACCATCGACAGTAAACTCTTTTGAACAACACAAAGTTATCACAGTAAAGAAAACTCACTTCAAACTGGACAAATTATACAGACACAAACTTTACTTTGATAAACAAGCTAGGATCAAATTAGCTAACACCCTGCTTATTCCATCCCTTGCATATGGGAGCCCCATATTCACCAATCTCCATACATCACTCAGTAATAAGCTACAACAATGCTACTATAAGATAGCAAAATTCACATCTAACTTTTCTAACCGCTCACATCACTGCAATGCTCTCTCAAACCTCTCCTGGCTAGAATTTCACCACTATCTCCAGTTTACTTAACTATAACTGCTGCCCATAAATTACTTTTCCATCCCAGTAAATGCCCAACTTTACAATCCATTTTGCACACATATACCCCCACTCAATCCCTCCACTCTTCAGAGAGAACCCTTCTAAGTGTAGCTAAACCCAACAAGAGAGCAGGACAATACCTGTATTCCTACAGCATAGCCAAACTTTGGAATACCCTCCCCTTTTCCATTACTCAGCTAGGTTCCCTGAAGTCCTTTTTAAAGCTGGACTAAAAACCTACTTTTTTACATAATCTTAGTTGTACATGTGGAATACAGTGCAAGACCCCTTAATCCCATAATTTATTTCAGCTATAATCCTTCCTTTCTAACACCTCTGATTTTCAATCTACTCCATTGAATTAAAATACTTTTTGTCCATTACTATTTGCTTTTCTCTGTGATATAGTTTGTGTGATATAGTGCTTGCATAGTAACTGGTATAACATACATTTTGCAGTTATATTGTTCTGTAATCAGTTTGTCTTAACTCTGGAGCCTTTCTCCCCAGACCTGTACTTTTATACTGTATAATATTTGTTTTTGTTTGTATAAATATAGAGCTTTTCTCTGAGCCTCCACTGAAAATGTTTTTTTTGTTTGCCCAGTGGACGTTCCTGGTCAGCAAATGTCAATAAATAAATAATGGGAGCAATTGTCCCAAATCAACAGCTGCATACACAGGTATAACTTAACATTTAAGGTTATCCATGCTAAGACTCATGTTACAGCTTGTGCTCCTATGTACACTAATTGTTGTCTCTTCTTGTCTCGTCTTCATCTCCTCCAGGATTGTTATATGCTTTCAAAAAAAAAAAATAACCTTTAGCCTTAAAAATGTTCTGGCTTTTATTTCTTCCCCCTGTAGTCAGTTGATCTCCACAGAAACAAAAATACCAAATGCAAACCTCTGTTTACACTGAACATTTATTTGCCAAAGGAAAACTTTTTTCATTACCTTCAGTGTTCTCTCTCTTGTTTTTTTAAACTTGCTTAGTCAAAAAACTTTCTAGATTACATTGCATTATAGGCATTCATCCAGGCATTCACCTATGCCAAAGTGGCATTCATCCAGGCATTCACCTATGCCAAAGTAAGAGGGAACATATCAGATATATATATATATATATACACACACATCTATATATATATATATATATATATATATATATATATATATATATATATATATATATATAAAATCATATATATCGTAGTCTGTGCATTTATACACTGTACCCTAAACTCAACTCAAGATTATATCATATTAATTTAAACGTGCTTTTTCCCATCCTTTCTTCTCTATTTACAGTGAAATGCTTAAATTTCTTAAAACTGTACAGAAGAAAAAAGGCACTGGTTTACTTTAGTGTCTTTATCAGATGCAACAATAACTGAAAATACTTTATATCAAGCAATGTGTGTATCATGAAATATCCCATACAGAAAGACTGTTGAGAACAAAGATTACTTGAATTACTTTCTCTTTTTTTCCTCCCATTTTTTTGGTGTCCTTACAAACATTTATGACTTGAATTGGGGCATATGCGTTTCAGTCCCCCACAAGTTTAACAAAGTCAAGAAAAATCAATCTTTCCACTTTTTCTTGTAAAACCATATTTCACAAATGTGATTGATGCTTTATAATTTCACATTTATCCACCAATTTCATTGTTGGTGTTTGTCTTCCTATTCATCTGCATCTTCCAAACCCAGACGAGGTTCAAGTCCAAGGTACTCCTGATTCTTCCAGATAGCTCTTGTTTTTTTTTTTTTTTTTTTTTCTGTCTCTGAAGCATTTTCCTTTGGAATATTGGAAAAGGTTTTACTGGTAAAGTCTATCTAAGCTTTATTCTCAGAAGAATGAAAAGCAGAGCCCTCTTTTGTTTGAATGGAACTTTAACTACTTTGGTTTGCATTGCTGTTCATATTACTGTGCTCAGGATGTATTTTCTAAGTTGTAGCTTAAGGGCAATGCTTAAGTTAAATCCTTGTATCATTGGAGATCAAATCATTCCATTCTTGGTGTACAAGCTGCTGCTCAGTAGTAAGGCGACTGTGCCAGTAAACTTGTTAGTAAAAGAAGGAAGCAGACTTTTGTTGTTGTTCCCACTCATTTCAAAAACTGACTGTACTGCACTTCTCCTTTTTCTGTGGACTGTCTTCAAAGGAGGGGAACTTTAATATGTGTTCTCAACTGACATTTTCAGCGTAGTTTTTTTGCAAAGCATGCAGTGACATCATGGTGATGGTGCACATTCCAGCTCACAAACCACATTGTATTGGTGGTGGTGCTGCCACTGGAGGTGAACCATCTCTCTATCTCAATAAGGTCAGCCCACAGAGGGGAACAACCCACACCCTCCTTTACCCATGAAGGATGAAAACACTTCATAAGCTATTCCATTAGCTAGTGTGTTGATGTTTTAGAGAGAGAGAGAACGTTATCTGTGCGCTACATACATTTTATTACTGGATTTGTTCAGTAGATTATAAGGTAGTAATTAAAAGGTGTTTTTACTGAATCAATTACTAGTACATATTTATATACATACGTATGTACGTAGACGCACAAAAACACTTGGGTAAAAAAATCCTTCTTACCAACTCCCCACGGGACTGTCTGCTTTGTCCTTGCACCATTCCTTTATTTCTTCTCTGACAAGTACTCTGAGAGCATAGGAGATGTCAGGGTAGCCTGGTACAGTTTTATTCTTGCTGTTGTGAGATTTTTTCACCCTATCTCCCTGTGTGTTTGGTGGGTACTGTTTGAACTTTGAATACTGGAGACAAAGGCTTAAGTTCTGCCAATGAGCCTACAGAAATCGTAGAAACTTGAAATGCTCCTGGAGCATTAGTGTCATGTAAGTGAAATTATTTGAGAACAGTGCCGTATGTCTTGTACTTGAAGGAAGAAAAACTTTAAGTATGTTTACCTTTCCTTCACACAAATAATTGTATGGCAAGTATTTTACATTGCTGATTTGTTTACAGTAAATAAAGTGCTGATTTGAGAAGTCTTTGAGAGGATGCTGACAAAAGTTCTGAAACTACCTGTAAAATGTGAAGTGCAAGAAAAGCACAGATGTCACTGATTTTCCGTACAAAATAAGTGAAATTTTGTGTGTTGCTGCAAGAGCTGATATGAGTAATCCATGCATAAAAATTTGAATTTAAGCTTGTGGTTCAATTTAAACATCTAATATTAAACGTAGAAAAGCAGCCTTTATAAATTGGAAGTTGTACTAAACTACTGCAGGGTTATGAACTCCATGACGTTTGTAAAGTGAGTCATGTGCTTACTTGACCTGCTTGTATTGAGTTCTGAGTGCTAGGTACTGTTGAGCTTTAAAGCTGCGTCTCTGCTGCAGAGTTGCACATTAAGAAGAATGCGCATCTGCCTTAGCTGCTGATCTGGCACTTTAACTTTTTTTTTCTCTCAACCTTCAACACCAAATGCAGAAGTTGCCCTTTGCACCATTTAGATATTAAGTGAACTTTGGGATTAATGCTTTGTTTAAGCAGTACTTTCAGTTTAAAGGAGTCTCTAAGAATCTTTATGAACAAACTACTTTTGCCAAGTTTGTGTGCATCAAAAAAAGTGTATTCCCCCGACTCCTTGAAAGGACTACGTCTTTGATTGCTGTAGATAGCTGTTTAGCAATAGGTGTTTCCAGCAAGGCACCAGTTAAATGGATGTACTTGTTTGCTGTTGATTCTTGTTTACAACTGAGAACTGGCTGTAAAATAAGTGTATTCTCATTTCTTACTACTATGGATGGCTGGTAAGTATTTCCTTTTATCTTAAGCTTGATAGCTTGAGAATTTAGCTGTTGCCTGATAACTGAGTGTTGATTTTGTTTATGGAAAAAATATCAATACACAGGGAAAATTTATGCTGATTAGTGTGAAGTACTATAATGTGTAATTCAAGATTTATACACCTTTTTGACAACAGACTATAATTTCAGGGGATGACAGGCAAATTTTGGACAAAGTAGCTCAAATAAAGATGATTCCCAACCCTTAGAAAAAAATATAATTTATTATGTTCTGAATGATCACTATACGTAGTTAGCTGTCTTTCCTTCTGTATAGCATATTTGGCATAATATTTTAATTCCTTATATGTGCAGCATTAAATATTTGTCACTTATACATCTTCCTTGCTTAATTGCACTTTTTTAAGGCAGTTGAATTTAGTTCGCTATGCACATACGAGTACGGTCTGTCTGTTAGTAGGCTACATCTTACAGGAGCACTGTGAAATATTCCTTATTGTCATTTAATGAACTGCCATGCTACAGTGTGCTCAGCGTACTTTGTCACGTATGCCTCTAAGTTTGAAAATGAGTTCAAACTGATTTAAAGCTGTTTGGAGATGTACTTGGACTGAATTCCTTAACACATATGTTTTCATAGATTGGAGCTCTGCCTGCATTTCTTGCATTTGTGGCAGTTCCTTGAATGTGTGTGTGGGTGGGGCAGATGAAAAAAATGTTACCATGTGTAGCTCAGTTAGTCAAGATTAGAGTTATATGAGGGCAGGGTCTGAAAGTTGTGTATTAATCCAAAATGGTTTTATTAACTCAGACTATTTGATTCAAGTCTTAGTCTTTAGGTGTCATTGCCACAAAGGAACAGGAGAACTTGCCTTTAACACCAAACCATCTGATTGCAAAAAAAAACACAGGTGAGAACATTTTCAGAAACTATAAGCCACGAAAGTAACAATCCCATCTGTTACCATCTATATTTATCCCTCCCCCATGGTGAAAACCAGTAACCAGTCAGATTTGGGTTGACTACAGTTCTTTGGCTGTGACCTGAGGCAGACTGACTTCTGCTGTTGAGATAGTGTAAAATTTGCTCAACAAACCAAGGACTTCTGTGATGTGAGATACTGCCAGCCATGCTAGGAGAAAGTAGGGCAGTGGCTGTGTAACATAACTCCAGCACAGCTAGCTGGAATTTAGTAAAAAAATTGTATGTCATTTGAATATCGAACAGATTTGTACAGATGCTTGTGTTGAAAATGCATTCGTAAAGTTGCTTGTGCTAAAAATGTATCAACTGTGTACCCTGCTGGAAAGAAAAGAAATGTACATGCATTATTTTAACTGTTTAAATGTATATATTGTAACAGAGGATACTGGAAGAGAAGAAGTTAATCCCAATCCACCTGACTTTGAGAAATACTGGGCCTAGGCAATAAAGATGTTACCTTCTCGGTTTTGAATGCAGCCAGAGACGAGGTCTGTAGTGGGACGCTTCCTGGATTATTATTGGGGTGAACTAATTGCTACTCTGGAAGGGTGGATGTTTGAAATTGTTTTATGACTTCCAGGAACTGCAGCAGATCTGAGCAAAGCTCTGTCTGTGTGTATGGTAATACGTAGGTGCAAACATTCTGGCAGCTTCTAGTGTTGGTGATAGTGTGGGAAACAGAGTTAAATGACCAGATGTGATGTATTTCTGTACACTGTGTATTCCAGAATTAACGTTTAGATATTATATTGAGAAGTCCATCAGTCAGACAGGCAGTCTACTCTTAGAACCTGACAAAGAAGGAAGACCACTCGCCTATTTCATCTTGCCTTGATGTAGTAATTGACCAGGGACGGTAATTCTCTAGATCAGTAAGGAAAATATAGTGAAAATAGTTAAGTATTGCTTTTCTGTAACTGTGTGAATATTTCCAGCTGTTATTTTTAATATTTCTTGTGAATGAAACTCTTGTGTTTACTGTAAATAGATATATTTAGTATTTTTATGTTCTTTTATTATTAAATATATGTAAACTTCTCATTGTGGCTGTTCTTTTAGAAAATATTTAAGCTTTGAGAGTATTTGCATATATTTATTTGGTGATAATTCTGGCCACTTCTGAAAGCCTTGCTGTTCGGTCAACATTACTGTTTGTATTAATATTAATTCCACTTAATATAACTGGATACCCTTTAAGAGCCTTATAGTAACTGACTGGTGGCAGTGAATCTACCTTATAGTCTGGGTAAAGTTGGTAGAGCGAGTGATCTGTGCCAGCCTTTCCCAGGTGGGTGTGTGTGAATTTAATCTATGTGTGTGCCAGCTACTTTAAGCAGGGACCTAAAGCACTGGTTGCACAGAGAGGGTGCTGCACAGCTGTGCCAGTGGGGAGCCTTATTGGGGGACTTGGAGAGAGACAGATATAGAGAAATCCAAATCCCGGGTTGACTGTTCCCCGTGTGCTCTTAATGGAAATAGTGCTTTATGCAGTGAGGTCTGCATCTGGAAATACTGAGTGTATCCATTTGTATTGCAAGTGAACATCCCTTTCCAGTGTCAGTGGTGAGGATTCAGGTTCCTTGATTCCTGGCCTAGAGTGGGGAATGTCACATAAAGTTACTCAACAAACCAAGGATTTGTGACATTATGAATTAAATTTAATGTTGAAAACCTTGGTGTTTCAAAATGACCATATAGGGAAACACTTGAATACTTGTGTTTTTGCAAGCCAAAACTTAGGAGGCCATATAAAAATATTGTACTCAAAACAGTGCATTTAATTGAACTTTGCTTATTTAAGCTTTGATAACTGGGTTAGTCCTACTAGACGAGCAACCTGTTTTCAAGGGAGAAACAAGTTTCTGGTGGCTGAAAAACTGTGAAGAGGAGCATTTTGTGTGTGTGTCAATGTTTTATAATATTAAAATTGTTCATCAGCAAGTTTATGGTGTGTAGTAATCCACAAAACATTCTTTCTGGTCAGTTCAGGCTTTAAATGAGCTGTAGTTACCATAAGACTGAAGCTGAAACCATCTTTTAAAAACTCAGTTTTCAGAGATGATGCAAATACTAATCTTCTAAAACTGAGTGACGACCTTGCTAAATTCGACATTGCCATCCATCCTGATAACCTCTCTATGAAGGCAGTCCTTTACCTCCAAATTCTATGCTCATGTTTCCTTGCCTTAACACATTGCTGTAAAATTACATATTGTAAACTGCAAAACTAACTCCCAATTTAAAATCTAAATTCCTGTGGTGGAAACCAGATAAGCAGACTTTACAGTAAAATGAAAAATCTCATCGCATGTATATAAAAAAAAAATGCAACCCTCCAAATGTCAAAAACTCTTACCAAACTTAACAGGGAACTCTGGTCCCTGATCAAATCAACCAAAGCTATATTTGATGTAAAAATAGCCAGCCAGGTAAAAGATATAGAGCTATCTTTAACTATATTAGAAGTTCGAGAAATACGTAGAGCTAATAGTAAGAATTACATATTCCAAGCCAAGCCAGTATACTAGCAGATAAATTTAGCTCTAACTTCACCTCCCCCCATGCATTTTGAGATCAAACACCAGGAGCCACCTCCCCATCCTCAAATCTTTCAGGAACAAGTCCTGAAAGCACTATAGAAGGCCGTGAACACTTCAGTGGCACCTGATAACATACCAAGATACCTACTGGTCAGTATGAACCAGGACCTGTGAAACACCCTGCAGAGACACTTCAGCATCAGCCTCCATTCGTGGTTTGTACTGTATGAGTGAAGGACTGCAGCAGTCATCACCTCTGCACAAAGGTGGTGCATCAACTGACCCAGGCAACTATAAACTTATAAGCTTGACCAGCCTCATCTGTAAGGCTATGGAAGGGGCCATTATGGAGCTGATAAATAAGAACATGGGCAGCCTACGAACTCTCAACTTGAGCCAGTTTGATTTTAAGGGCTGATCTTTCCTGTTTAATCTGGTCAACTTATTCAAAAAAAATGACCAAAACAGTGATTCAGGGCAGGTCTGTAGACACTGCGTATGTAGACTTTGCAAAGACATTTGACTGTGTCCTCCACTCGGTCCTAATTGAGGATAAACTCATCCAGCTTAATGTAAATCCCTCTGTAACTCATTGGCTAGCAAATTGGCTCAGAAGTAGAACCCAGAAAGATAAGGTGGGTGGATCTACCTTCTCCAAAACACCTGTCACTAGTGATGTACCCCAGGGTTCGGTGCTTGGACCACACTTCTGTGCCATCTACTACTCGGGTTAATGTTAAGGGTTTGTGGCTGACCATCTACTACTCGGGTTAATGTTAAGGGTTTGTGGCTGACCAGTTTGCAGATAGCTGTAAACTTAGTGCCATCATAAACTCTCCAGAAGATACCAAAATCATTCAGGAAGTCCTATCCGAAATAAATACCTGGTGTCAAAGCCATGGCTTAAAACTAAACAAAAAATGAATACATTTATCCTTCAGAAGCATGATGTTCCCTGCAACTATCACATCAACAGCATCCCAATGAAAATTGATTCAGTAGCGAGGGAACTGGGAAGCCATGTTGGCAATGAACTTTCATTTGATCAATGTGTATCCACTGTTGTAAAAAAAGTCCTATTTCATTGCACATCTTATTAGTAAGGGTATGGAATCCAGGTCCAGGGAAGTGATCAGTCTTTATCAAATTAATCACTGCTGCAGTAGCCTTAGCTATATGGGTTGTATCATACAAAGGTACAAGTGCCAACCAGCTTCCAAAGCTTCAGGGCACTTTTCACATGCTTCAAGAGTTGTGTAGCTCAAGCTGAGATGCTTAGAAAAACAGGTTTGAGTAACAAACCCTTCAGAGCTTTCCTGCTGCAAAAGAGAGTGGTCTTTTACGGGCTTTCGAGGATTAACTTTCGGCATGTTCTGTTCCTTTCCTGGGCAGCTAAATTCCCTTTGAGAAAAAAAATCCACATTTAAAACGTATTGTTTTAATGCACTTTCCTGATTAGAAAAGTTGTTTTTAATCTAGTGTCGTGAGATTTAATTTTACTTTTAAACAGGAGCACACTCTTTTTCATGTTAAAAGTAAATATTTTTGTTTTGTTGAACAAGTGTATATTTTAATTTTGGGGGGTGGCAAAGTGTATTAAATTGCTTTTTACTGTGTTTTTGTGGGGAAAATTTGACTTTCAACAACTTAAACTTTTACCAGCATATGCTGCTTGTTTTCTTGTGGAAAGAGACGCCATTTATGGCTTGACCAGGAAGAAACTACCAGTCCCACAGTCTATCCTCCAGTCCACAAAAAAAGAAAAAGCTAAGCAAACAGCCTTTGCTATCATGTCAGGCTAATAGTTTTCCTCTGCTGCAGGTGGGTGATTGATGTGGCCAAAACTAGCTCATCAGACCACTCATCTTTTACCCAGGATCCCTCTGGTATAGCACCTACAATCACTATGGACCTGAGGTTAGCCACATCCTTTGTGGCTCTTTGGGTCCCTTCAGTGTGCAAGGGCGAGTCAGTTTTGTCTTCCTTGTTTAGTCTGAATGTTCTGCCCATACCTGGGGAAACTTCTGCTGTCATTAACAACACCGTTGGCCATATTTTTCCTGTAAAAAAGAAACGGAAACTAAACATGCATCTACTCCTCCTCAAAATTCTCTTGACAGGCGTAGTTTACTAGATCTAACAAAGAGTCTAATTCAGGCGATTCATTCTTTTTATAAGATGGTTTCTGGTAAAAGGAAGAGGAGTACATCTTTTCCTGAAGAGGTTAAAGATTCTGAATCTGGATAGGGAGATGTACGCACAGATGCAGGATGTTCTTCGTGTTTCACTGTTGCAGTCATTACATTTGGGTAATCTGCTGGCAGGTTGCCCTCAGTCGGCCTGAATTCCAAAATCTTGGGTCCTGCGTCAGTTGCTGTCTTCTGTTCTATGACGTCAGATCATCAGGGGTATAAAACATGCAGCCGACGCCATTTTCTTCAGTCTTTCTTGCCGCGTGGTGCCCGACGCAGAAGCATTTCACAAGTGCCAGTCGGCCGACTACTGAAATATTTGAGTTTGAGTTTCAGAACCGAAGTCTTCACTAAAGCTAAGTACCCCGTTGGGGAAACTTTTTTCTTGCATTTTACTAATGTCAGAAAAAGTTAATAATTGTATTACTTGTGGGAAGCAAATACCTCATAAGGATTTCCATTTATACTGTATTCCTTGCCTAGGCCCTGATCACAACATGCCTGGCTGCCGATTTTTGTGCTAGATTTAACCAACACACTATTAAGCGTCGGTATATTTTTGCATCTAAGTATTTGGGAAACAGAAGTATTTTGGAAACAGATTTAACTACCCAGAAATGTCGTCTGATAGCAATCCGACTACCCGGAGTACATAAAAAACGCAAAGAAAAGGACAGAGAAAGGCAGTCGAGATCCAAAACAGATGATAAAGCTTCTCCTAAGCCAGTCGCCGGTTCGCCAGTACTCAGTGAGGTGCTTTTGCAGCCCCTGATACCCGCTACCTTAGAGTCGCAGGCCTCTACCGACACCCATGTGGAGTCTGGCATGCAAGGTATTGGACCGACGGATGCATCTCCCTCGGATGGGTCCGGAGCCACTGAGCAGGCACAGGCTTCTGAGGGTGTTTTCAGACCTCAACATTTGTATATCAAACCGAAAACAGCTGCAAAACCAAAGACAAAAGCAACTTGTAAAACTAAAAAACTGATGCATGAGCCACGTGCACAGGCCTCTGTGCCTAAAAAACAGATGATCAAAATGGTTGAAGACCTTATTACCTTGATCAAGGGTACCCATCCCCCCTCCGGATAAGAGGCCTAGGCAAGACACTGGTTATGAATCTTCAGATAAGGTTTTTATTTCTTCTGATTCCTCTTCTGATTAGGAATTATCTTTACCTCCCTATGAGGATTCTGATGCTGAGGAGTCTTTTCCATCTGCATCTCCTCCTGAGGATTATTCATTTGGAGAAACCTTGCATACTTTGAGGGAGCATTTTCACTGGGAGAGTCAAGACTTCTCAGAATCAAAAAAGAGGCTCTGGGATTTCCTTCTCCTTCTGCACAAGCCTTTAGCCATTCCCCCTGTTTTAGACATTGTGGATGATGTGTTTTCAGAGTCAAGCTTGACCCCTGACTCCTTACCTCCGGCTCCCAGTAAGCCTGACAGATATTACAGGGTCCCTGACTTGCATAAATATTTATTTAGAAACCCTGCTGCTGATCCTGAAACTATTTCACAGGGTCCAGAGGGAGTTAAGGCCTCAACAGCAAAAAATCCTACTCCCTCGGACAGAGATTCAAGGGCACTGGACAGATGGGGAAAAAAGGTTTATACATCTGCAACCTTGGCACTCAGGGCCTGAAACTGGCAATTTCATATGCTTGAGTACTAACAACATGTTATGGGATTGCTGAAACAGAAAATGATGTTGATTTCAGAATGTGCAGAAAATAAAGTATTGCAGGAATTATTGCATGCAGCTGAACAAGTTGGAAAGCATACCTTGCAATGTGGTTTTGATTCTTTAGAGGCCTCCTGCAGGGCCACAGTTACTGGATCTGTGATTAGGAGGCATGCCTGGTTAAAGGAACAAAATTTGCCTGATCATGTTAAAGCTGAATTGCTAGATGTACCTTTACAGCATGATTCTTTGTTTGGTATTAAGGCAGAAGAGGTTTTAAAGAAAATGGAAGACAAAGCTAAGTCTATGCAAACTGTTAAAGACTTCTTACAAGTACAGCCACCAAGATTCAGTAGACACTGGCCTACAAGAAATTGGTCCTTTCCTGTGTCAGACAGCACAAAGGGGCAAATCCAGACCCCCTAAGGTTCCAGATACTAGGCACAAGACTCAAACAGGACAAAGCAATGGGGCGCATCCACCTCCAAATCTGGAGGAGATAAAGAGCACACCTACAGAAAGCAATCCCAATGACTTCCCTCTGCCTACACCAAGCACTTATCTTTTGGCAGCACTCATAGGGGGGAAATTAGCACTTATTGCTCAAAATTGGCAGTTAACCCAGGACAAGTGGGTACTAAACATCGTGTCACAGGGATACAGATTCCATTTCCACACTCTGCCAATGGCAAATGGTTGGCCAGATCTGCCAAAAAATCAATGGGCAGAGGCACAGAAACAGGTTACGTCCCTCATGGATATGGGGCCATTCAGACAGTACCAAAACAGGAAAAAGGACAAGGTTTTTACTTAAGACTGTTCTTGGTACCCAGAAAGGACAAGGCCTGGTGGCCAGTACTGGATTTATCGATTTTGAACACATGCCTAGACATTCCAAAATTCAAAATGCTGACTTTGCAGCAGCTTCTGCCCATGCTGGGCAAGAATGCTTGGCTGGTGACTTTAGACCTAAAAGAGGCATACCTGCATGTCCCAGTAAGACAGTCACACAGAAGATTCCACAGATTCAAGGCTGGCTTAATGCATTACCAATTCTCTGCACTGCCCTTTGGCTTATCTACTGCGCCCAGGGTCTTTACAAAGTGACTGACACCAGTAATTGCATTTTGCAGCCAAAGAAGTATACAAATATATCCTTACTTAGACAACTGTCTCATTAAAGCAGAGAACAAGGACACTCTCCTTCGACACCTGACGTTTGTGAAAGGGCTTTTAACATGCCTAGGGTACACAATAAACGAAAAGAAATCACAACTGGTACCCCCTCAAAAGATAACATTCCTGGGTGCAAGCTTGAATACAACTGCCCAGATGGCTTACCTCACGCCAGACCAACAAAGACAACTGACTACTTACTTCAAACTGATGGCAACAAAAACCCAGTCTTCTGCAAGACAAGTTCTGCAGACTCTGGGCTTCATGGCATCCTGCATCCTACTAATTCCATATGCAACACTGCATATGAGGAAACTTCAGTGGTACCTAAAAAGTTTATGGAGTCACCATTCACACAGTCTGGAAACAATGATTCCTCTCATTCCCTGCCTGCAACAGGAGTTTCTATGGTGGGCAATTGCCTGTCACCAAAACGTGGGACGGCCCTTCACTCTGCCCCCCTGCCAACCAAACCTTAACAGACGCATCAGATTATGCCTGGGGTGCCCACATGGCAGGAAGATGCATTCAGGGTATATGGGCACCAAAACAGATGCATCTACATATCAACCAGAAAGATATCCTAGCTGTTCAAAATGCCCTAACAGCCTTCATGGACTTATTTCATCCAGGACAACTGATGATAAAAACGGACAACACCAAAGTCGTGTGGTATATAAACAAGCAAGGGGGAGCACACTCATAACCCCTTTGCAGATTAGCCATGTCACTGTGGGACACAGCTTTGACCTACCAGCTACATCTTCAAGCTCAATTCCTGCCAGGAAAACAAAACACTCTGGCAGACTATTTAAGCAGAAACCTTATGGATCCTCACGAGTGGAAACTAAATCCAAAAGTCTTCAGCATGATAACAGAGAAATGGGGGAGCCCAGACTTAGGTCTATTTGCCTCTCCTCAAAATTATCAATTGAAAATATTCTGTCCAAGGACTTGTAACAGACAAGCATGGAGAGTGGACGCCCTATCCTTCAGCTGGAAAAACCTGTCAGTTTATGCCTTTCCTCCTCTGCCTCTTCTACCCAAGGTCCTCCTAAAAGTTAGACAAGAGAAGCCAAAGATGATATTAATTGCCCCGTACTTGCCCTGCCAATACTGGTGCCCAATCCTAAGGAACTTGTCTCAATACCCAGCTTGGACCTTGCCTCAAAGGCCGCAACTACTGTCCCAGCAAAACAATCAGATCCTGCACAATCAACTGCAGACTCTGAACCTTGCAGCATGGTTAATCATGTAATCGTACAAACGGCACTTCTCAGTAAAGCTGTGATGGATGTCATTTTGGAAGCCAGAAGGCCTAGTACTAGAAAATCTTATGCTGACAAATGGAAGAGATTCTGTGCTTGGAATCAAGCACAGGGAACTGATACAGCAGAACCACATATTCCTTAGATATTACACTACTTAACTGACATGCTTGACAAAGGCCTATCTTTCTCATCAATCAAAATCCATGCCTCTGCCATTTCGGCTCATTACAATTCAGAGCCACCAATCTTTTCTCATCCTTTCCTTTACTAAAGCAGTATCTTAGAGGAGCCAAAAACTAAGGCCTTCTAGAAGATCACCACTACCTGCATGGGACCTCAGTTATGTGTTGGAAAAGCTCACCCTGCGTCCATTTGAACCAGCTGCTACAGCTGATATTAAGTTCTTAGCGTGGAAGACCGCTCTGCTACTAGCAATTACTTCAGCAAGAAGAGTTTCAGAGCTACAGGCCCTCATGGCTGTAGAGCCTTTCATCATATTTTACCCAGACAGGGTGTCTCTCAGGAGAAATCCTACTTTTATACCTAAAGTGGTTTCCAGTGTGGCTCTTAACCAAACAATTCATCTGCCAACATTTTATCCAAATCCGCAGAACAAAGGGGAGAGAATTCTGCATTCCTTGGACGTACACAGACAGCTAAGATTCTACTTGAGCAGGACTAAAGCTCTAAGAAAAACTGAGCAATTACTAGTGTCATATGCTGCAGGATCAGAAGGAAAGGCTATTTCAAAGCAGACAGTTTCAAAGTTGATAAGCCACTGCATCTGTTTCTGCTACTTAGAGCATGGTAAACCTGTGCCCAAGGGCATTAGGTCTCATTCCACCAGAGCTGCAGCTACTTCAGCAGCCTTTCTCAGAGGAGTACCAACCAAAGACGTTCTAGTGGATGCTACTTGGAGTTCTGTTCCCACCTTTACAAAGCATTACCGTTTGCCTCTCTAAGTCCAGGGCAGGCTTTGCCACTACAGTGCTGCAGGGCCTTATAGCCGCACCTAATGCTGTTTAGCTGCAACAGTGAGACACGAAGAACATAGTACAGTTGGTGTACATTTAGCATAAATGTAGATGTTCGAGTGTATTCACTGTTGCAGTCCAGGTTACCCTCCCGCCATCCGCCTGTCATTCTAAAGTTTATCTTTCCTTCTCTGTCTTCTACAACCTATGTGGTGTATTTGCTTGTAGATGAAGGTAAAGTTTATATTGATGCATGAATATATAATATTGCTACCTTTTTGGGGGCACCTGACATCGAGGGCAAGAAAAACTAAAGAAAATGGCATCGGCTGCATGTTTTATACCCCTGACGACCTGATGTCATGGAAGAGAAGACAGCAACTGACGCAGGACCCAAGACTTTGGAATTCAGGCCGACTGAGGGCAACCTGCCAGCAGATTACCCAAATGTAATGACTGCAACAGTGAATACACTTGAACATCTACATTTATGGTAAATGTACACAGCTGTACTTTATTCTCTTCATATTTCTGATTCTGACTCTGAGGTGAGCACAGTATCTGATTCTCCCTGTGGGGGTGGGGGTGGGGGGGTGGGGTCTTTTTTTCCGGTAGTGTTTACAGAATGTGCAGGTGTCTTCAGTGGGAAAACAGAGGTTTTTTCAGTTCTCAGAAAATATATGAGCTGTTCCATATGGAATTTCCAGAACCTTCACCCATTCCTACAGTGCTGTTAACTTAGGAGGATGTGTGTCACTGCCCACAATTTTCCTGTCCGTCCGTCTGCTGCCTCTGAAGAGGCATGTAGGTTGTGTAAAGGTCATTGTTATCAAACCTGACCCAGCAGTTGTAGCTTTAGTTAGTCCGGGTGCAGCTAAACATTTAGTTGATTCCAGTCTTACTCTTTCTGATAAAGATGGAAAGAGTAATGATAAATATAGGAAAAAACATGTGCTTCTGCAACTTAAATTTTTAAGAATTTTGAATTGTCAGCATCAGTTATCAACCAATAGAAATGTAGCGTTTAAGTCTTAAAGATTGGGTAAGCTGTACAGGTAGTAACATATAATCGGGCGACACAAGCTAATACTGTTAACCAATAATAGTAGAGAAACACCGTACAATACCCAGTGGTAAGCTAGTCAGTAAAACAAGGCTGAAAATTACTGTAGCCAGAATAATGCACATTTTAAGTTTAAGAAATCATTAATCCCAGGTGCATATTCAGCTCCTAACAATAACTGGAAGTGTAATTCTTCAACTTCAAGCAAATTATTGACATCTCCCATAAATTGTTGCACTTGTTCCAGAACAAAAAAAATCACATACTTCAGTATCCACAGACAGATGTTGCAGCTTTCTAATCTCCATTTCCCGTGATATGTCCGGTATTGGAAATGTGTTAAACAAGAACTGGAATAATATTTCATCTAATAGAGACTTGAATCGGACTCTTGGTAAAGCACCTCTGTTCACTTTCAAAAAAACACGGACTTTACGATCTATGTTTGAGAATAGATATTTACCACTACTTGTAAAAGGTAGTGCTTCTTCAAATAATCTACCAGGAATGTTTTCTTGTAATTCATGTGTTGCATGTCCATATATTTTAACAGGAACTTGTAATTTCACTGTAAAATGTTCTAAATATTATGATTGTCACAGCACTATGGTGGTTTATGCCTCAGTATACCATACATGCACAGCACTTTACA
>NC_056744.1:877478870-877481370 GCF_019279795.1 Protopterus annectens | reverse complement strand
TCATAAGAAAAAATAAAGAGTGATGTAGTGGAATTCATATAAGAAATGAATTCCTGTAGTAACTTTAGCCCACCATTCCAAAGAACTAAAACATCGTCTACAAACTGCCTATATAAAAAATGACATGTTTAAACCTAGGGTCCCTAAATATGAAGTTCTTTTCCCATTGATATACCACTATATTGGCATAAGCATTGGCACAGGGAGTGCCCATAGCCACTCCCCATGTCTGTGCATATACCTTGCCATCAAAAAGAAATATGTTGTTGTTTAAAACCAAATCCAATAAACAACAAATATTCATACATTCAATGTTGTCAATCTTGCCAGATTCAGAAAGGTGGGCCCTTATGGCATCCAAACCATAGTCGTTAGGGATACTGGTAAAGAGACTTTTTATATCAAGTGTGACTAACAACGCATTGGCATTGATCTCCCTACATAGTGAGTCAAGTTTTAGATCTGACAATAGGTCGTAAGAATTCTTCACAACGGTAGGAATGGCATCAACTATGCCACCTAACTTAGATTGCACATAGAATGAAGCATTCTGGGTAACCCAATGATCACCAGATACTATTGGACGTAAAGTGGGGGGGGGGGTTTTCATTTTTATGCAGCTTGGGCAACCCCTTAATCAAAGGTATCAAAGGATCATTTATAACTAAAAAAATCATACAATGTCTTGTCAATAGACCGGGTCATAAGCAAGTCATAGATGGTATCATGTACATAGTTGACAATTGATGTTACCCTCGACCTATCTATTATCCTATAGGCCTTGTCATCACTAAGCATATCAAGCATTAATGCCTTGTATCGACTAGTGTCTAAAGCAACAATCCCCCCTCCTTTATCAGCTGGTCGAAAAACTGTAGCCACGTCATAACAAAGATGGTCAAGAGCATGTTGTTGTGCATGGTTTAGATTAACAAAAATGCCTTTACGTTTCTTATGCTCAAAGTACAAGTAAAATTCATGCTCACATGCACGCATGAAACACTCAACAGAAGGTGGTGTCGGAGGAATATAGCAGCTTTTTCTTTTACACAATTGTACATTATAACCACAATTAGCTTTATCACAAGAATTATCTTTGAATAATACCTTTAAAGACAATTTACGAGTAAAAAGGCGCAAGCCTAAGAGTGTATCAGACAATGTGCTTCTTGTCGAAGGAATAAAGGAGAGGCCCAAATTCAGAATGAACTGTTCATCCATAGAAAAGGTCCTGGTAGTCAAATTAAAAAAGAGACAGTTCATTTCTTTGTTTTCCTCCTCGACTCGAAGGTTTCTCCTGACATTTTTCTTTTTCCTCTTCCCCGACTGGTTGAGCGCATGCGCACTGCGCTCTTGTACGGAAGGGGGAAGTTTAAAGACACAGGTGCAGAGAAAACGTTTTTAGAGTTATTGTCTTTAGGTCTCGCACCCAACTTATCCATACTGGCTAGACCCTGTTGATTACAAGGTAAAGATGAGCTGCATGGATTAGGCTCTTGTTCAGGAGTGCCCACAGTGTGTTTATCGCTCATCGAGTCAGCAACCAGAGAGACTGACAATGCATTGGGTATACGGTTCATCATATGTAAGGTCTCTGAGACAGCAACATGTTAATTTCTTTCCTGTTGATTCACTTTTGGCCAAACAAAGATGCGACCCGATTGAAAATCCTGATGGTCACGTCTCAATTTCCTAAGTTTCAACTGTTCCAATTTATTGCTGTAGGTGGCCAATTGCTTATTCATATTGTGAATCTTAGATGTACAAAAATCAGACTTGTAGTTCACAGTGATGAAATTATATTGTTCCTCTACTTTGTTAAGAAGATCAGCCTCAATGGGAGCAAAATGTTCCAATAAAAGATGTATATATTTATATCCAAACTCAATATTAAGCTCTTGCCACTTCCGCAACAGCTCCGGCTGGCTGTCACCGTAACTCGGCATGCTGTACGCATACCGCGGGATAACTTTAAAATGTAAACAGGCTTGCAGATGCCTTTTCTGCCAAACAAGTCTGTGTAGTCGGTAAAGGTCATTTTCTAGGCTCCTCAGGCAGCCAAAAAAGTCATGCATGTTATCATCACTATTGGTATTTATCATAGGTACATCACCTGTAACATCTAGGTTCAACAACGGATTTTCCTTTTGATAAAAGAGACAGTTCCAACTATCTGTTCCAGTTTCACCTGTTGGATTATAGTCAAGTTCGATGTTTGGAATATCCATCATGTAACGGTCGGTTAAATAAAGAACCAGAAAAAATATTAGCAGCAGGTAGATACCGACCATTCAAAGGTTCCTTGCACCGCAATCGTACAGCATAGAAAAACAAAAACTGCAACAAACCACCATGGAATAAAGTTGTAGAATTTAATGAAAAAACGAGCGCTTTCACGCACACTCAGGTGCGCTTCATCAGGTTACAATTACATCAGAAATATCACTTACTTTTATACATTGACTAAATTCTCAATTAAGCAATCAAAAAGATAATTAGG